>NW_024378380.1:0-84580 GCF_016835505.1 Polypterus senegalus
TTCCATTTCCCATATTTGGGACTTAAGTGAGCTAAAAGAGGTGGTCAGCTCCTTAGTTGACCCTAAAAAGGAGGGGGGACTGAAATTTATTGAACAATTAGAACAGTTGGACAGCATATATAAACCAAACGCTGCTGAATGGACACAGGTCCTTCGTCGTAAATTGGGTCCAACTTGGGCTTCTGTTAATCATGGCACTGATAATAATGGACAACCGTGGACTTGGCGTGAGACCTTCCATCGAGGAGATGGTCAGAATGGAGATGCAGATTTTCAAACTCAGTGGCGTCTACTGAAAGCGAATTTAGATGACAAGTATAAAAAGGGCACTGACTGGGCTTTGATTTCTGCTGCAAAACAGCGAAAAGATGAGACTGTGGATGAGTGGGGGCTTAGAATTCAAGATTTGATGGCTACCTATTCGGGCATAGAGCGGGCTGAGGACCGACTTCGTGCGGCCGTGCCTCCCTTCGTCTCCGGTCTCCAGACATTCAATCTAAAGTCCGTATCTCATGTATTTTTCCATTCCACGGCACAAAGACTGGAAGAGTGTGGCCTGGACATTGGGGAATCGGTGCTGGAGGCACTGGAGTGTGTGATAGCACGGTAGAGACTTGTAAATATTGTAAATAAACGGTGTGTTGGGTGATGAACAAGATGTCCGTCTGTCTGTGTCCAGGCCAGCGTTCACAATATATATATATATATATATATATATATATATATATATATATATATATATATATATATATATATATATATATATATATATATATATATATATATATATAAATATATTCATTTTGGTCTAAATTGTAATTTGATTATTAGGTGGATTACCTACCAGGTAAGGTTTGTGGTTGTTTGGCCAGCTGGCAAACAAGCTCCACGTCCTGTCAGATGCAGATCATAGGTATGTTATACAGTATCAGCCAAATAATACAAAGAGTACGCAACACGTGTTTCACCCTTATTAGGATTCATCAGGTGTACACACTTTTCCATCCACTTACTGGTTTAAATCTCAGATGTCAGCACCTGTGGCGAAGCCTCTGACGCTGTGCCACACAGCTGTTTTCCTTTGGCAGGGTGAAGATTAGAGTATTACATTCTTTCGGTTTGGTCGTGTTTGGTCGATAAGGGCGAAACATTTATTGTGTACTCTTCGTATTATTTAGCAGATATTGTATCACACACCTATGATCTGATTCTCGCAACTAAGAGGTGTGGCAGATGTTTGTCAACTGGCTGACTAACCACAAGATTTACCAAATCATCTCGTTCATCAAATCAAGTGTTCTGGATATTCAGATCCTTTCTTTTGCTTATATCTGGCAAAGAGAGTTTGAACCATGAAATAACTGATGATAACGGGGGAGAGGTTAAGTATCTGTAGGCACAACAAAGCAAATGAACTCTTTCATGTGCGCCATGCATTTATTGAATGTTTGTTAACTATTCTTGTACTAATGGAAATAATGCAGAATTATTATTATAAATTTAATTCATTTTAGATTTGCCCTGAACAGCAATGGGAATAAGAGCAAATAGTTTAAAAAACATGATTAGCATAACATGGGTAGCATTTTAGTGTATGAAGACTGGGAAAGAGTAAATATTTTTAGATGAATAAATTTTAATAGGCCATTAATTGGGTAAATTAATTCAAAAGACAAATATTTATGTTATTTGGAGTTATCAGAGTATAATCTAAAACAGTATGAAATGTCTATGAGAGATTATGTTAAGTGACTATCATCACAGTAGCATTCCAGCATTGCTAGTTAAAGCGGTGGTGAGGACCACTTCACTGTCTGTCGATTAGGAGGGGAATGGCAATGACATGAGACACAAACTCCAGTAAAGTCGTACGTCAGCCATCAGTGAGCAACTGCTGCTAATTGTTTAATCAAATCTGAACATGCAGGTTGGAGACGGCGGTCCTCTCATAGTTTTATTTTATGGGTCAGCATTTCTTTAAAAACATAACTTGCTGTTACAGTAAAAAAGTGCAAATATTACAGAAGATTATTTTGGAGAGATCTTGACATCATTTCTTCCTTTGTCAGGAAATTTAATTGTTCTTATGGTGATGACGGCTACCAGACTAATACAGTGTGGGTCTCCTCGGTGCTTCAAAACCAACAGAAGCAGTCATTTGGTTTTGTTTGATACAAAGTTACAAATCAGTGACACAGCAAATGTCTTTCAGTAAAAAAACACATCAGACAGCGCTGATGAATTTGAATTCTGAGAGTTGACCTGCCACTGCCACAGAGAAATGCATGTTGTGTGTTTGATGACTTAAGAAAAGAAAGATGTCCAGTAAATCAGACAAAGCACAACGTCAGACTGACAGAGAGCAACGGGGGGAATACTGTCTGGAATTTAATGTGAGGGTCCGGAAAAGACAAAAACACACAGCTGTTACTGTACACTGTGTGTGTGTGTGTGTGTGTGTGTGTGTGTGTGTGTGTGTGTGTGTGAGGGCCTCTCATGAGCACAGGGTGGTCCAGCACACTCCATACAAGACTCAGAGGGGCTCTGAGCAGCACAGCACAGGATGGAGTGTCAGACCACCACTGGGCACAACCTCAGCTCATCTGAACCTGCTGATTTAATGTGCTGCTCGCTGTGATGAGGAAAGAAAGTCAAAGTGACTGAGAACAAAAAAACAAAAACAGCAGACAGAGGAGAAGAAGAAAACTGCAGAGAGCCAGCAGCTGACCACTGTGGAGCTGTGAGGAGAGACCACCGCAGCCCTGAGCGGCTCCTGACAAACAAATATAATGAAGACATCTGTGATTTGATGAACTCATTAGTGAGTAAGAACTGAAATGAACAAACAAACATCCTGAGAGAATTTGTGAAGCACACACAGCAGAGAGACGCCTCATGTGAATTACGTCAGCAGAGAGAATATGGCAGTCGCGGGCCTCAGTGTATAAACATCTCAGTGTGCAGGCAGGACGGCTCAGTCAGGGACAGACATGGAGTGGAATGGACTGAAAGTTGGACGTTGTTATCCTCACAGTAATACATCTTGTGTAAACTGATTTATGGAACTGAAGTTTATGGACTTTATTACACTTTCTCATGTCTTTTGCTTTTATCGACAGTCTTTGGAAATCTTCTTGTCATCATTTCTATTTCTCATTTTGTTCAGCTGCACACGCCGACTAATCTTCTGATCCTTTCACTCATGGCGGCCGATTTCTTAACAGGTTTCTTTGTGATGCCCTTCAGTTTGGTTTTCCTGATTGAAACTTGCTGGTACTTTGGTATTATTTATTGTTATTTGTATCAGGCACTTGCAAATATTCTTAGTATATTAACTGAATATAATGTGGTTTTAATATCCATTGATCGCTACTTGCTGTCTGCCATCCTTTCTTTTACAGCTCAAAAATAACTTTAAATGTTGCAAAGGTCAGCATTGCTGCAGTGTGGCTGTTTGCACTTTTCATTACACTCGTACTTTTATGTCTTAGTGATATTGAAACAGGGCGATGTGAAGGAGCTTGTGCAGTATACACTTCTTATGAAATTATCGTTTTTATTTTATTCATAACTTTTTTCATTCCTTATTCACTGATGATTGGTTTTATATCAAAATATTTGTAGTTGCAAGAAGCCATTCAAGAGCCATCAACAGTATGATAGAAAAAAGGCAAACTGAGGAGGTGAGTGACAGTAAAATATCCAAACCGTCTGAAAGAAAAGCCGCTAAAACATTAGGAGTAGTCGTGGGGCTTTTATTATCTGCTGGCTGCCTATCAATATATACAATCTGTTTGTTGATATTAATAACCTAATCACATATCTCATCAGGAATGTCTTTGGATTACTAAGTGAAGTGAACTTTGGAGTTAATCCAATTCTTTATGCTTTTCTTTATTCCTGGTTTCAAAAAGCACTTAAAATCATCCTGACGTGTAAAATATTTAGCCCAGGTTCTTCAGTGCTCAATTTACTGTAAATGTTAAAGACAAAAAAAAAGCTATCTGTGTTTAGACATTTTAAACTATTTTTACAATATTCCTTTGCTGCTTTTCCTTATTAGCAGTGCAATACTTGAACATATTTCTTAACCATACAATCATTTCATATTTGCTGTATTGTTTTTAAGGCTGTTTTTGTTAAAATTGTACTCTATGAGTGTGGACTGTTTATCAATATTGCTTATTTCACCACAATTTTTTTGATAAAACATCTTCTTATTTGAATGTGTAATAAACAGGTCTGAAAATACAGGAGTCTCCTGGCAATTCCATTATTTGAGGAAAGAATTGTTTATTTTATTATAACTTCAAAAGTATTTTGTTGAACTTTACGCAAAATCTGTAAATATAAAGATCTTTTAATATCTGGAGTTACAATTTACAGAAACTTTCAGATTTCACAGCTCAATACTCCACAGCAGAGCTCAGACGACAACTGAAGTTCTGTTGGGAACAAAACTGTGATTTGTTTAATAATCAAATCCTACACAATACTTGATCCTTTATTAGTTTAGTTTTCATTTCAATCTTGAAGTTAATGTTTCCTGTGTCTGCACTTTAATCTGCACTCCTCCTCAATAAGGCAGCAGATGACAGACGAGTGCAGACGGAGCAGTCGGCCTTCACTCCTCACACTGCAGGCTCACTAAATGACACTGAGGTGACTGTGAGGAACTGAAATGGACGACTGAGAAGGTCAAATGAGGTTTGATGTCCACAATTAAACGTAGGATTTGCTGCTTTAGACTGACATTTGTTAATATTTGTGAAGTCTCATTAGCGCAGCTGCTCACCTCATAGAGAACACAATTAATACTTCAGAGAACAGCATTGTGTTCAGTTCTAGAAAAACAGAGAAACTTCAACCTTTAATAAAGGAATTACAGACGGATCTGAAGAATTCTCTGCCATCACTGATTAATAACATTTTAAATAATTCTTAAGTTCTTACTTCTTTTTAAAACCACCTTTATAATCCGGACGGCTCATCTATCTAGTAGGGTTACTGCAGCAAAGTATTTGTGTACAGATTTAGCACAAAATATTCATGAAAACATTTCTTTCTTTATTTCATTACAGTGGTTCAAGTTGTCTCTTTAGCAGTTTTTAATGATTTTACAACGGTGTAAGATTCCCTGTTATCAGATTGTCATTATCAGTTAATAGTAAAAACTATTGTGATTTATTGTTTAATGAAATGTACCAGCACCCCACTCTGAGTGTCCCGCTTAGTCAATATATCTCAGGCAGGAGAAAAGCGTCAGCCTGTCTTCTTTATCATCTCCGTCTCTCAGTAGGAGCACAAGCACCTTATTAGCGAGTGTTACAAAGCAGAGGCGCCTGTCTCACTCTATTTATACTCTTCATTGATTAGATCACAATGCCAAGGAGTTCATTACATAATCAGAAACCCTCTAACCTGATTGGTTTATCCAGTTGCTAACAGGACGTCACAAAACATCGAGACCTTAGATGGTCACCCCAACCCTAACCCACTCGGCTGATTGACCGTCCTGTTAACTCAGGAGTCTGTGACTGTTTAGGTGTGTTTAAGAGTTCACTCCGCACATGACAGGCACGTCCATGTCGTTCTCAGCCCTTTGGGTGACTTTATGTTTCCTTCTGTTCAGGCAGGTCTGTCAACAGGAAACTTAGCCTGAGCAGAACAACAGAGCAACCAGCGCACTTTAAAGATAACTTTTACTTTTTCTACCAAGGCTTGTTTTTTTTTCTTTTCTTGCTATAAAGTCACTTAAATGCCTTTTCTTAATAATTCAAACCTTTATCATAGCGAATATCAAAATAACACATTCAGCCTTTAAGCATAAGCTCAGCAGAACATGAGACTCAGCTCAGACCCAGCAAATCACGAAGCTGAGTTCCTTTAAATATCACATGCTAGAAGCCCCTCAAACCAGGTTTCAAGTTCAACTCCTACAATATAACAATCCACGGCACACCATAAAACACATCAATAATCCATGAAGACGTAAAGCCAGCGCTGAGAATCCAAAGGCCGCTGAGCGACTGCCCATTCAATGTGTCCATGCAGAGCCTTCACGGCGGCCTCTACGTTCCAAAGCAGCCTGATGAATGTCTGCAGTTCTCGTGTTCTCCCCGTGGCCTGTGATGGACGAGCACCCAGTGCTTTGGTGGAGGCTTTGGACTCTCCATGTCTGCTTCATCCCTTTATGGTGGTCCTTTGTGGTGATGTCAACAGCAAGAAAGTGAAATGTTTGTACAAAGTAAAATAAAACAATCATTTCATGAACCTTGACTTCTTTTATTTCTTTATTTTTTCATATGAGGTATGAATTCACCAGTAAACATGACCTATAAATAGTTTATTAAGGTATTATGGTCTGCACTGTATAAGACGATTCCTGACGGACTCTCAGCTCCTTTATTTCTGCTCTTCTCAGCTAATGCTTTACTTGTTCCACTTTAAGAGCTGCCCCCTCATTTCAGACCCCCTTGTGTGTTTATTCAGGAGGTATTATGATGTGGTGGTCCGCACTTCTGCCCTTCTGATTTAGTGTTCTTGTTCCAGTCCTTCTCCCGGTCACTGCCGGTGTTGAATCTCCATGTTCTCTCTTTGCATGAGTGGCTTTTACTCTTCAGGATGGCAGAAGACTTTTATTGTCCCAGAGGGAAAGTTAATGGCAGCAGGAATGTGTGACACGTAGGACATTGTTAAATAGGGACAAGAAAATAATAAACGAGACCACACATGACAGCCATGTTGTAATCATCACACACACCATAAGACTTCTACAAATCAGAATAATGATTCTTGAACAATAATACGAAGATCACACAATAATAATTCAAAACTCCGTAGGACTCTTGCAGCTACTAGAATTCAGAAGGCTGAGAGCTCTGAGATAAAAGAGGACTTCAGTCTGGGGGTCTTCACCTTTGAGACCCTAAATCAGCAACTTGATGGCCACAAGTGACACTTTGGAGACAGAGGATGGCTGCTGTGTGACAGAATCAAATTGGCCTTCTTTACCATTTGTTTGTGATGGCTGTCAGTGAGAGAAGACTGCTGCGGACCACCACTTTCACTACTCATTTCAATGCTGTTAGTCACACAGTTTGTTCTTTAAACTAAGATTTACTGAACAACATTTTATCATCCATCTTCTTAAACTGCTTATCCATTGCAGGGTGACTGGGCAGCAGGTGCCATTCCCAGCAAGAATTGGGCACAAGGCAGTAATAATCTCTGGACAGGATGCCAGTCCATCGCTGGGTAAACACACACACACACACACACAGAGGCCAGTTATCCATTACCAATCCTCTGCTGCACTCCTCCATTGTTTACTGTGAAAGGTATAAATTGTGACATTCTGTTGGTGAAATCTTCTAATATTCTCATGAATGAACCAAAATGAAACACAGAACAGCAAATTATAAACATTTCAGTGTCTGGTTGGCTCTACATTCTTCAACTGAATTAATTAATTTGCATTCCTCCAGAAATAGTGGATGGATCGGAGGCTTCTGGGTACCACAGAATAGCACATGCATTAGTTGCTCATAAATCTCACATAAACCTCCATGTGCCTATCTGTGCTTTCTAAACAGGGAAGATGGGGTGTTGCAATGAAGTTTATGTGAAACTATTATTCTTTCTTAATCAGTGACATTATCACAAGACGCATGTCCTCTTTTTCTTCAGGTTTCAGAGGATATTAAGGGACATGAGAGGGGGTTTATAAGACTACACTGTAATATGGACAGGCTCCACAGAGAGCATCTCACTTTTTAACACAACACTTTCATTGCCCAATCAATCTAAAGGAGACACTGGGACAGATTCACCATTCGCTAAAAGACTGAATGGTTTCCTCACATTTGCCACATTTCTTATGTTCTCAGATTCTCATTTTTATTTTGTACCCACAAATGTTCTGGAGCTTGAACTAAGTGATCATGATGTAAAAAGGGGGACACGAGCCGTGACCTAATGTCCTCTCTGTAATCTGAGCCTTGGGTGCTAGAAATATTCAATCCAGACAAATGAACTGATTCTTGGTTTAGTATTTCTTAAACCATTTTAAGGTAACCCTCCGGGGCTTTTAATTAGATGTCATCAAAAGTAAATTTTTAAAATACATCTCCATTTACAAAGCAGTTCACTTCCTAACAGATTTGTGTTCCTGTGGAAAGTAAGAAGTCATGTCTGTCATTCAATGGCCTCCACTAAACATGTCAGTCTGAAGCAGGTGGAGTCGAGTGCCTTGAACCTCTGTTACTGTGAAATGCTCATCTGATACTGGAACATCTTTTAAATCAGCTGCTGTGATAGAGGATTTCGTAGCCACTACGTAGAAATGGAAAACATGGGGCAGTGTGACCAACACTCATCCAGCTCTCTTAACATGAACTACATTCTCCCTGTGAGCTGAGAGCAGCCATTGACCGCTGGCCGATCCTGTGGATGTGCTCAGACACACAGGATTTTCAAAGACTTTGTCCAGCCTTAGACGTGCGAGCTTCTCCATCACAGTTGATTTAAACATCTAACAGATGTCTCTATGACGGAATATTTAGGACTCGCTACTCACAACGCCTGGTTGTTGGTTGGTTTGTTCTGTGGTGTGAGATTTAAATAAAAAAAATAAAAAATATATATTTTGCTCTTAAAAACTTGGGTTTTGGTTGCCGCTAAGGAACCTTGTGGGAATTTTAAAGCTTTTTTCCCTTTAGAAGGGTTTTTTTGCTTTTTTCGCCGCACAAGAGCAAAAGTAGCTGGGTGTTTGGAAGTGCGCTTGGAAAAGTTATTTGTACTCGTACTTGTTCTTTTTCTTGTTATCTGTAATTGAATTAGCATCGAGGCGGCAGGGTAGAAGGCAGCAGTAACTGATATCGGCATTTGTAAGTAAATAACCGCGTCATCGTAACAGCGATTCCTTAGTTTAAAGGAAAAGAAAAAAAGGCCGCGGCTGACTTCAAAGCAGTAAAAGGTGGAAACTCAGTAGTGCGCAAGTAAGCGGCCAGCGTTAAGACACCGATCAGGCACAAGGAGCAGTAGGAGCAAATAAGGTAGTAAAGTTTGATTTATTTGTTTATTTTAGATTAAACAGTCCTTAGCGTTCCAGAGGTAGAACAGTTAAGTGGGTGACAGCGTAAGGGGTCATTAATAGAAACAGTGCGAGTGAAGAGTTTATAAGTAAGAAGAGCACAAAGTTAGGAGAAGAGACAGAGAAAAGTAAAGTTAACCTCATAGAAAAGCAAATAGCAGGCAGCTGAGAGGGAGAACAGGACAGGAGCTTAAGGGGAAAAGGTGTAAAATATCTGTAGCAGATCTTAGTGTTACCATTTAAGTTAAGGAGCAGCTGAAAGAAGAAGAAATTTAATTTTAAGTTAAGGCAGCTTAGTAATCCCAAATCAAATTTTAATAATGAGGCCAGTGCAATGCAAGTCCTGTTGGATGTTGGACTTTTTAGATGATGGTTTGGAAGAGCCAGTTGTCTATGAGGGCTACATCTGCAAGAGATGCCAGCTGATCCAGCACCTCGAGCTCAGGGTCACTGAACTGGAGGAGGAGTTGGCTGACCTGCATTGTAATAGAGAATTGGTGGACTTGGCCCAGGTGTCCTTTAGAGAGATAGTGTGCACCCCTAAGGTGGCGCGGGAGGAGATTCCAGACCAGACAGGTAGGAATAGGTGGGTCACGGTCACAAGGCGTAAGGTAAAGGGTGCACACTGTCTGGGGGCATCTACCCCAGAATTAGAAGTGTCTAACCGTTATCATGTCCTAGCTGAGCTGGACGGTGACTCTGATAATTCTGAGGTGGTTGGCAGGGATGTGGAGTCCCAACTTGCCACCTCAAAACCAGTTCCCAAAAAGAGAGGTAGTGATAGTTGGGGACTCCATCATTAGGGGGATTGAAGCGCAGGTGTGCTCCAGAGAGAGAGAGTCACACGGTGTGTTGCCTTCCGGGAGCTCAGGTGGGAGACCTCCCTGGAAGGGTGGATAGGCTCTTGGCCAGAGCGGGGTGGATCCAGTTGTCATTGTCCACGTTGGAACAAATGACATACATAAGGGTAGTCTGTCAGTTCTGCGATCCAAATTCAAAGAGTTAGGTACCAAGCTGAGGAGCAGAACTGACAAGGTAGTCTTCTCCGAAGTTCTGCCTGTGCCACGCGCCAGTCCAGGTAAGATTGAGGAGATTAGAAGGCTTAACGCGTGGCTCAAATCTTGGTGCAGGGTAGAAGGGTATAGGTTTATGGGGCATTGGGACTCCTTTTGGAACAGATGGGACCTGTTCGCCGTGACGGGTTACATCTGAACCGGAGGGGCACCAATGTATTGGGGAGGCGTATGTGTAGGCTAGTCGAGGATTGGGGGCAGGGAGTTTAGGACAGGCCAGATTTAGATCTATACATGGAAGAACAAACAATGGTGTAGAAATAAAAATGCATAGTAATGTAAATTTTAAGCAAACACGTAAATGTAGAAGGATTAACACATTAAAAATAGCTTGCCTTAATGCTAGAAGTATCAAAAATAAGGTAAGTGAGTTGGAGTTGTATGTAGCAGAGCATAATTATGATATTATAGCAATAACGGAAACCTGGCTAAATAACAAAGATGGGGATGAGTGTAACATAGAGGGATACACATTTTTTAGGAAGGATAGACAGAACAGAAAAGGAGGTGGGGTTGCTGTTTATGCCAAACAGGGTTTAAATGTAAGTCATCTTCAGTTGGATGATGAGCCCCATCTTAGTGAGGACATGTGGCTTCAACTGGAAAATATTAGGGAAAAAGGTCTTATTTTAGGAGTGTGTTATAGACCACCCAATTCAGACAGTAATTTCAACACACATCTTTTTAGTAATATCAAAAAGGCAAGTTTACAGGGGGATATTATAGTCGTGGGGGACTTTAATTATCCAAATATTAACTGGGATAACCTTACAGATGGAGGAGCACAAGAGCAGGAGTTTTTAAGAAGTAATCAGTTACTGTTTGTTAACACAGCATGTTAAAGCACCAACACGGGGTGAAGCCTGTCTGGATTTAGTATTCTGTAATAATCAGGATAGAATTGAGGGTGTAGAGGTGATTGAACTACTAGGGTCAAGTGACCATAATGTAATACAGTTCTCAGTATTTTTAGCTAATGTTAGTAGCTAACGTCCGCTCGCTTGTAAATAAGATGGATGAGCTGAGAACCAGGGTAACCACCCAGCGTGAGATAAGGGATTGTTGTGCTCTTATGTTCATGGAAACCTGGCTCTCGGACTGTACACCGGACTTGGCGCTGTAGCTGCACACATATTCCTTGCACCACGGTGACCGTACATCAGACTCAAAGAAGAACAAAGGAGGAGACGTTAGCTTGTACGTGAACAGCACATGCTGTGTGGATGTACAGGTAGTCGAAAAATTCTGTTTCGCCGATATTGAACTATTAGTGGTGAAATGCAGACCTTTTTACCTACCAAGGGAGTTCAGCGCTGTGTATCTGCTGTCTGTTTACATTCCACCACGGACAGACTGCGTAACTGCAATTGGGGCGCTGCATGATGTCAATATGAGTCACTTCACCATGATGCTGTTTTAATTGTGGCCGGTGATTTCAATCACTGCAACCTGAGGAACATCCCACCAAAATGGCAGCAGTTGGAACATGTCATGAACGGGGTGTGAGGAGTCTTGTAAGATGTTTTCTGCTTTCCTGAGGCAGCGAAAGCTGTGCAGTTCATCCAGAGAGGGTAAAGAACAGCCGATGATATGCTGGGCAGTCTTTACGATCCACTGAAATGTTTTCCTATGTGTTGTTGTGCAGCTGGAAAAACACACACAGAGGCAGTAGCACAGGATACTCTCGATACAGCAGCGATAGAAGGACACCAGTAGTTTTTGAGGGATGTTATTTTGTTTCCTGGTGGCTTGTGCACCCTCCAGTCGAGAAGGGTCTGGCTGCAGACCGTGCACTCTCAGCCACATACACGCTTAGCCACTGACGTCAGATGCACGCTCAGCCACAACAGGAAGTGCAACCGGGGAGTCTTTTCCTGATTGCTAAGTTGGTACATTTGCTAGTTATAGTCTTACCATTTTTGAACGATGTGGAATATTCTTAATCATGTTAACATGTGCATATTCACGTTGTTTGGCTGGCCTGTGTTGGTTTATTAACATATTTACATTTTAACAGATCAGGTAAATGCTTGCCTGTTATTGTAATTACTAGCATCATGGCCGTGGTAGCGTAGTGAGAGCGCTGATGTTTAGAGCGTGCTAGTTTAGTGTTCCCGTTGTTATCCCAAGGAAAAAACAATTATGCAACCATCATAAGTTGCTAACATTATTTAAATTTAATGTATACAGTACTTATGTGTGAATAAAGAGTAAAATGAAAATAAAACAAATAGAACAATTCTATGTCGTTAATAATCTTATATATCAGAACTGTAATATGCACTATAATTTACATGTCATGAGGTACCAAACTGTGATTAATAAATGGTGGAGGGAAAAGGACATTGGACATATCAGTAATCAAATGTTTATTTATTTATTTATTTATTTATACATAAGAACCCCCCCTCAAAAAAAAAAAAAAAACCCAACAACAACAAAACACAAACCAATAACAAACATTAATTTAGTTAAGGAGGCAGCAGTACATAGTGAACTTGCAATTCACCATTTCATCTGAAAGTCTGTGCATGTCTTGCACAAGGCTAAACCCAAAACAAAATGGAGCCAGAACATCATCTCTATTAACTAGTGAATCTTCCTCTGCATTCATTGCTTTGTACTCCTGCAGAGCCTTTCCAGCATCTTCCTCTTTCATAGTCAGTATCTGGGGCAACTGGACCAGACCAATGAATTGGTGTTGGCTGTCACTGCACCACTGACTGGCTGTTTTTGCGTGTGCAAGTATAGATACCTTAGACAGGAATAAAAAATTGGTGTATTTATGTAAATGTGTTTTATGCAATTATTATTGATGTATAAAAAACTATTAAAAAAAATGTACTTCTGGCGGTATTGACGCATCCTCACATTCATCCTGTGCCTACAAAACATAACACTTAGTTACAGTTATCTGGCTATGTGGTGGTTTCAGGACAGTACTACCTCTCTGGGAAAAAAATAACTACACCACCTTGGATTACGTGCAGACAACCCACATTTTCTGTAGTTCCAGAAGTCTACTGCATTCTCATATAAGCGTCATGACTCCTTCAAACACAGAATATCACAAATAGGTGGTTTTTGTGGGCAAGAGTCTGATTGGCCTTTGTTTGTGCTAAGTAAACCTACATGATTTTTCTGTACATGGGGCAAACACACCTTAGGGTCCAATTTAGATTCATATAATCTGTGGCTACATCTCATAACTTTTATTTATGCTACTGTCCATTATGATCTTTTTATCACAAAGGAGTTTTCAATTTTCTAATGTGCTATACAAGTACCATAGTGGTTATCTCCCTGAATTGAGTTTTGCTGGGTTGGATATCTGCATTTTTGCCAGCTTTCAAAAAGATATGAATTAGGCAGATAAGTTGACATGCTATGTTACACATACCACCAATGTCTTATTAATACTGTTTTTACTTTCTATGAGATTTATAGCAGAGCACTAATATTTAATCAGTTGGGAGAGTTTCTGAAGAGCTTTTCTGAAGTTTACTGTTCAAGTGAAATGTATTCTATAAATTAAAAATGTTTACCTGCACTGTCTCTTCATGCTTTCTTTTGCATAGGTGGAATACAGGCTGTCGTTCACCACTCAAGAAAACCTTGGATTCCTCTGTCCAAAGGGCAAAAAGCTTGCCATGGCTGAAAATGATAAATAAAATGAATAAAATTCAAATGCAACTACTATAAGACACATGCAATTAAAGATACTTACTTTTAAAGAAACTGTATAATTAAAGTGTACTTATAAAATTTTAAAGCTGATTTGGCTATTAGTTAAAGCACTGCTCCTTGATTACAACAGTTTAAAAAAGAGGTTTTTGCTTTTTGCTCTCAGCTTAAGAAGTAAGTAATTTTAAATCTCCCATATAACTATGCAGTATAAGCCATGAATGTATTTTCTGCTGTGGAAAAATTACACTTCAAAGTTGAAAGAATAAGGAACAAATGGCAAGATAAAATGATCACATTTAACAATCACATTTAAATACTTGTCCAGTTCAGAGTTCTCCATCAATAGCAAACACCACCACTTCCAAAGGGCAGACATATCCAGCTAAACACAAAATAAGTGCATTAATGGCATCATTGATTTTCATTATTCATTTGTTATTTCTGAAAATTTAATTAAAATAAATAAAATTTTGACTATTGTGTAATCAAAGGGAGTATCAAGTGCTACGTAAAGGGCCAACTCTAAAAAAAAAAAAAGAATAAAAAATAATAATTAATATGAAGTCAGGAAAAAAGCACAAAGGACAAAATAACTAACATACATCTCACCATCAGCATGAAGATTCCGCAGTCATTTCCATACGTTTGTTAGGGAAACCTTTTTCAGGGAAAAAAAAGAAACCATTTGTGAGTGTCAATTGTTTTGTATCAACTTTTTAACCTTTGTAGCCCAGCACTATATATATATATCGTGGACTGGGACCCGGACACAGGCAGACGGACAACATAGTTCACCCAACACACGTTTATTTACACAAATTATTTACAAAGCACAAACCCCAGTGCCTCTTGCACCGATTCCCCAAAGTCCAGGCCTCTCCGTCATTTTGCCTTTCTCTTGGCCACCTCCCGTCCTCTCTCCAGCTCTGCCCTCTTCCACCCGACATCCACTGCTGACTGGAGGTAGGCGGCCCCTTAAATGGGAACCCGGATGGGCTCCAGCTGCTTCCCGGCAATCAGTCCTGGCCACACCCCAGCACTCCTCCGCAGACACGCCCCAGTGTGGCGGAAGTGCCGGCTGCACACCCGGAAGCCGTCCGGGTATTCCCTGTCTTCTTCCCCCAGGCAGTGGCCACGGGTCCCTACAGGGCTGGGCTTCCAAGCCCTTTACACGAGATCCCCAACATAACCAGGGCGGACGCCCCCTCGCGGTCTGGAGGAGGCACAAGCCCTCCTGTGGTCTTCCTGGGCATCCCGGCCAGATGCCACAATATATATATATATATATATATATATATATATATATATATATATTCCATGCCCTAACCTTTTCTTTACCTACTTTAAAAATGATATATGTTACTACTTGCTGTAAATAATAACTAAAAATGTATTTATAAAATATAAATATGTAATAATTACTTCTAACTCCACTGTCCTGGATTGATCCTTTTTGCAAGATCCTTGTCAGTTGTAGACAAAGACATACAAATCTAAACAAAACAGAAAATCCTATTTTAAAGCTTTCTGAAGGCTGGTCATAAGAACGAGACCGTCCCAGAACAAGGTCAGCAGAACATGACCTTATGCATGCATTAACAAAACAATTGAACAGCTTACCCAACATTTGCTTACTGGAGGCCAGTCAAAAGAACATGTTAATCTCAGAATCAACAAGGTCCACAGAACATGACCTTATGCATGCAAAACTCTGGAACTTCTGTGAGATTGGTCGTAAGAACATGACCGTCTCAGAGCCGAAATTAATTATTTCATTATTGTAACCTTAATAGAGCTGTGTATCTTTGAGCACCAAATCCTCCGGGTGCCTGGACACATTTAGAATCTAGAAAGAGTATCTCTCTCTGCTTCAGAACCTAAAGGAGACTTTCATTCAATGCTGAATGAACACTGAAATAACTTTAAGAACAAAGGTAAACTATACTAATTAATCTGAAATGCTCAAAAAAATATCTAAAAATGGATCCTCAAATAGCATGATTTGTAGAAAACTGTAGAAAAACATTATGTTGAAGTTAGGTGAAATATTAATGTAAAGTGAACCCTACTTACACACAACTGGAAGTGCCCTGGCGTCCACAGAGGAATCATGATTGAGTCAATGGTGTAAACATCATTCTAATGCAGTAAGGAAATAGGCAAGAAAAGTCAAATATATAGTATAAAGATAAGAAACCAATTACCACATGAATAAATTAGGGTATACTCACAGGAAGACTTAACATTGGATCACAGTTGCTGGGGGGGTAGCCAAGTTGGGACAACATACAGATCAGCAATGAAAACCCTTCTTCCCTGTGAAGTTTTTGGAGACACTATGTTGTCATACAACTAAAACATTAAAAAATATATATATATTGCACCCACGTAAACTGTACCTTTGCATGAGCAATTCTTTCAATCAACTCCAAACAACTGTTTCCAATCTGTAAAACAAATGTACAGCTTATAGAAAAATGTTCAACAGAGTAAAAATATATACTAGAAAATTTTGTTAGATTACAATATATTAAGAATTATCTGTCAGGAAATGTGCAGAAATCAAAACTCACTGTAGATTCCATATCCTCATTCAAGCCCAGGCTCCTAAAGTCAGCACGAATAAGACATGCTTTTGTGGTTCGAACAATAAGTTCTGTTCCTGGTCTCTCAGTGTCAAGTACATAGTCCAGCTAATAAAAGTCCAATATCAGAAATTTGATTCAAAAATATATATTTACTGAAATGCTGTATAATTTACATTTAATAAAACTAACCAGTTCTTTTTGAGTCGGGTGATACTGTAAGGTCCAGCTTGCACGACATGCAGAAATATTTTGACAATTTGTTATTGCTTCACACCAAAGTCCACATGGTGTTTTGCCTGCTGATACAAAAGCACGAGAGCAGCGACACAAAAGTTGAACATTTTTTTTATTAGCTGAAGTAAAAAGGAAACACACCTTCACCACTCGACCCCAGCGACTCCTCTGCATGTTCATGTACAGAGGTAGTACATCTTGACAGACTTGATGCCTTTTGACTTGCCTGTGTTGCTAGAGAAATTAGAACATAATTTAAAATAAGTCATGAACAATTATAAGATACATAACACATGATAGAGGTCTGCTGATGTCTACTAACCTACTATTGCTTGTCCTAAGTCAGAGAAGGTGATGTTTGCAATGTCATGAGATCTGTGACCACGACATAACTGGAGCTCCAAAATCTTCTTGTTTGTTGTTGTGTTTTTGTAATGGACTATGTTGCGCATCATGAAGATGTGTGTTGAGGCTGCCATATTGTTGAGAAAGTAGTTGCTTTTCCGTAATTTCGCAAAGAACTGCTCCACAACTTGACTGATAAGCCATCCTTGTAGCTCTGGAACCAAGTTAATTCGTCTCAATACATCCGGAGGGTCTTTTGTGTTGGACTCATGAAGTCTGTCGTAAAGAACATAGCGATCAGCTGATCCAGTGATGAGGTGTCTTTGTGGACTTGGATTTTCTGACTTCTCAGTCAACCAAGGAAGAGATATCTTCAGTCTACCCTGCTTTGCTGAATCAATGTTTTCCTGTGTTAATTTGGCAAGTCTTCCTTCATGTGGTTGGAATGGGATTGAAGATGACATGCGTAAATTTCCATGTGTTGCAAGACCTCGTGCAAAGTCGTACACAGAAACGTTGGGCAGGTGTCTCCAAGAGAAAAGGAGGTCGGCATAGTCCCTAGGACTCTCAGCTCTCAAATTAAACTTCAGGCTATACACAACACCATGTGGACATAATATGACTGACCATCTGCCTATAACATTTATTTAATTACAAAATACAGTGATCCCTCGTTATATCACACTTCGACTTTCGTGGCTACACTCTATCACGATTTTTTTCTCATATGAGCTTACGTCACAACGCATGCGCTTTCGGAGAACTTTTATCTAAGCCCTACGATGGCTCCTAAACGTGCTGCTTTTTCTAAGCCTTCTGACAATAAAACTAAGTACCAGAGGAAGATGCTTACTATCCAGGTGAAGGTGAAACTCTTGGATATGATTAAAGATGGCAATACCCTAAAAAAGCCTCCTCACGCATATCAAAAGACAGCGCCAGCAACTGCCTATCAAGATGTTCTTCAGCCGCGCACCCAGACACCTACTACCTACTCCTAGTACTTCTTTAGCGGAAGAAGACCACAACGCACCTGCTGAAGATACTGCACCACCTCTGAAGACTCTCCTACTGAGGTCATGCCTTCATAGGTTAGTGCTTGTGTGCAATTAAATGTACAGTACAATAATCTACTATATAAAAGCGTTCGGGATTGTCCTTCTGTCCCGTGAGTGCAAAGCGTAGAGGTATTCCACTTATTACAGACTTACTACTTGCGGCTTGAGGTACGAAGCGACGAGATGTGAGCAGAGTTCTGGTGCTCTCATTGTTCCCTTGCTTTTGTGCGCGATGCGCTGGAAAAATAGACAAAATTATGTCTCTGGAAATAATTAATGTTGATGGAGTACAAATGCCTCACCGCGTAGTAAATATCAGGGGAGATAGTGCTTGCTTATTCTCATAGCTTATTTAGTGCACGAAACTCCGACATTGTACGACTTTGGACAGGCACTTGAGGGGATAAAAAAAAATGTAGGTTTTCGGGAGATGTTATGAATGGGCACTTTGATGTTCTCATTCCCTACACTTACATGCCTGATGTACACATGGAGCACACAAAAATTGAGGATAAAAGTCGGTTGCCTTAAAAGACAAGTGCGCCTAGTAATATGAAATTTGTAATGTCTAATATGTCTTATTTTCTCTTATTTTGTCTAATATATTGGGTAATACGAGTGTAATGGTGACTAAAGGGTGTTATTTCATGTCTAGAGGGCTCTAATAATGTTAAAACACGTATTTAGAAGGTCATAAACAGGTTTTCTATACTCTAACTGCGAAAATATTCGATTTATAAATAAAGAATCCTACTTCGCGAAAATTCATTTATCACGATAGAGTCTGGAACGGATTAACCGTGATAAACGAGGGTTCACTGTAATAGTATAAATAATAATAATAAATATTATTATCCTTTTTACTATGTTATATATAGTAATGCTCTTACCTGATGCCCCCCAGATTTTTTGTTCTCATTTCTACTCGCAACCTTGATAACATGTCCATGCGTGAACCCCTGGAATCAATATTGCAGGCCCTGCAGAGTTTTCTGACAACTCCAACCTAATACAGGTAATAATAAAATGTCATTAAACATGCCATAACAAAGACCATAGTTCCCCTTCACTCCATCTTAACTGATTTAGTAACAAATACTTAAATCCATCTATCTTCTGCTCATTAACTCATCCACAAGACAATCTTCGGATAATTTAATGATCTGTGCTTCTTCTGGAGCACTCTTTGAACTTGTTACTTTCTCATATTCAGTATTGAGTACTATTTGGGCTTTCCTTGTATTTTCACCAATCCATGGAGCCCAGTTCTCATTGGTGGGTTCCACTGAAAAAGGCTTCTGCGCACGACCTGAAGGGAAATACGAGTTAGTTAAATTTCATTTTAAGACTAAAATAACAAATTAGATGATATAATAAAACATTTTAGGAACCAGTTATCAAATTTAAGTGGGTAATTACTTGGAAAAAATCCACGTGTAAACATCTCAAGACAGACAGATCGCCAGAACTGTTCAATGTCCACTTCGCCTTTGAATTCGCCAGGTGACTCTTTGAGGTCACTCACTTTGTTATAAAGGGAAATAAGGGAAGATTGTTTCCTGGTATAAAATGTAGCATTAATGAAGAGACATAATTTAAATGTTTTTTACCTGCTAAGCTGAAAACACCTTTTTTATGAAGGTCCATGATAACAACTTGGGGATGATATCCACAGTTTACACATGAATAACTGTAGTCATTATCTGTTAATGTTTCAAAATGCAAGTGACCATGGAGAAGGCTGTCTCTGTTTGGGTACTGGACTCCCCTGAGGCCTTCCAAAGTGTTGATGGCCCTAGAAGTTGAAATATGATTCTGAAGGAAAAAGAAGCAGAGTGAACAGAAAAATTTAGATTATAAAAATCAAACTAAATGAAATGAATCAATCAAGCTCTGTCTTATGGACATTCATACAAACCTGCAACCCTTGTCTAAGGTACAGACAAAGTTCAAGACTTAGAAACAAGTGATTACCAAAATTGTGTAGTCCGTCCTGCCATTCTTGGTACCTGTAAAGCACACAACATACTGGGCATCTTCTTGTGCAGACCCAAACATCTACAAAACAAAAGGAAAACAAAAAGTGTTTTTCCAGTATTGTCTGCGTGTTGGGAGAAACATGCAAGGCCACACATTTAAATGAATATTCAACTTACCATGCATTACACCTGCCATTGTTGCAATTTTGGCCTTTTTTGTGACCAACAGAGGCATTTCAAGTACAGTTTGTTCAGAACAAAATATACATGTTGTTTCCACAGGACACAACTGTGTAGGATACTCGAGTAATGACTTGGGTTTGCTTATTGCATCCAGAAGGAAAGCTATATACTTTGTTGCATACAACTGATAATATGTTGCGCTTATTTATCTGATGTACCAAAATTTTTGCACGTTTAACGGATGACATCCAACGTGGTTTGTGCTCTTCAGAATGAAAAAAGTTTGCATTTACCTTTTTAATAAAAGGTGAGCTTTTAAGCCTGAGAAATCACCCCATGAATGCACACGTTTTAATTCACACATGTTAATATGTGTGCTTACACAGTATTAAAAGACATTCGACAATTAACGTCATTTACCTTTGTTCCCCCGTTTGAGTCGTACTGCAAATTTAATTGACAAATAATTCGATGAATGAACTTCTGAAGAAGGTGGAGCTGGACTATTATGTCACTTCATTAATGAAAATGCCAAGATGTGCAGGTGGGTGGGTGGAGTGTGGGGGTTGACGGAGAGCAGAAGGCGGATGACAGACATAGGAGGGTGGATGACGGAAAATGGACATCGGAGAACTGAGAGCAGACGGTGGTGGAATGAGGGAGGAGATGTAACGGGGGATTCCTCACAGGGAGGAGGAATATTTCGTCGAAGGTAGTAGGAAGGATGGAGTTTTCTCGGAGGGAGGAGGATGTTCAAAAATGGACACCGTACTGCAGCAGTTTGGCTGTCCAGCCTCTGAGCTCTGTGCTGCCTTCCTACAGTAGTAGATTATTAATATACAGATACACATGTTACTACTGTTGTTTTTTTATTATTATTAGTTGTTTCTATCCATTTATTGCTGTTTCTGTTTTTTGCTATCTCTTCACAATTTTGACTGCCTATCTGAAGACTCTGCTGTTTTTTCTGCAGAAGTTTTTCTCCCTGAAATAAAATTGGCAACCACAAAGGGGCTAGAAGAAGGATGAAGCTGATCCAGAGGCTGGGAAGGGGCTCACATGGACACACATGGTGGACACTTAGAAAGGTAAGCAATATTTCACTGAAAATTGTCTGTGTTAGTTTCATGGAGCTTCTGCCCCTCCAATGAAGAAATAATAAAAGAAGCCTTTCTAGCCCACAATTTTAATTGTGTGGAGAGGAAGGATGGGCAGCCGGCGGTGTTGCAGTGCGATTTTGTGTATGTATGTGAGTACAGGTGAAAGAAGAAAAGTGAAAACTCAAGTTACTCACTCTGATGGGTACTGCCTTGCCTGCTTTGTTGGAGTGAAATCCTGTGTATCGCTCTCATTTGTGACTAGGGACATTTTCCTGGTGCAAGGCTTAGGACAACTGGGCAGGAGCATGCCAAGAAGTTGCTGTGCTTGAGCCAGCAAGAGGATGAAAGGAGCTGGGAATGAGTCAGTAGAAGTGGGTCAGAGCTCCTCAAAACATTGTGAGAGCATCGCCCCTAAACTGAAAACACGTTCATCCGTCTGCAAAATAAATTCTTTCAAAAAGAGGGGGGCGGCTTGATGGGTAAAATTGGGAATGAACCGCCTGTGTTGAGTACCCTGCGAGCCAGAGAAAGGCACGAACTTGCCTCTGTGATTTGGGACGTAGATATGCAAACACCTCCACCATCTTGAGCAAACCCTTTCCCATGGAATATTCCAGTTACGGAATTACGACTCACCCAGGTTGCACTGTTTACTGTTAGCCGTTAACACCACCAACCACAAACTGTCAAGCACTGCCAGCAGGCGGACAAGATGAGATTCCCAGTCATTACTGAAAATGACTACATTGTCAAGATAGGCACCCGTGTATGCAGTATGGGGGAAGCATTTTCTGCTGCTCCGTGGAGACCTAAAGGGGGCGCTGTAAATTCAAACAGCCCATCCAGTGTGGTGAACGCTCTCTTTTCGCAACTGGACTCCTCCAAGGTCACTTGCCAATATCCCTTTCAGAGGTCTAGGGTGAAATATATGAGGCCTTCCTGAACTTCTCCAACGGCTCATTCACACGTGGCAATAAACTTGGAAATCTTATTCAAATGCCTAAAATCAATACAGAACTGGACTGAACCATCAGGCTCTGAGGGAAGTACATTTGGGCTACAACACTCACTTTTGCTTGGACAAATCATGCCTAACTGGAGCATCTACTGCATGTTTTCTTGTATCACCTTCCTTGTTGCCTCTGGCAGGCGATACAGGGGCACCTGCACAGTAACACCATGCAGAGTTGCGATTTTGTGTTCAGCAATTGTTATTAAGGTTAATAGGCAAAACATGTACAGGCTTCTGCCGCCATGGAATCCTAACTTTATAATTCATGGGGGACCTACGCTCTTCTATGACTCAACCACTCAGCCCAAAATTTATGCGGATCCGACGAAATCAACACCAGCACCTGATCCCCTTGTTAAATTCGCAAAGTTTACTTATCTTGTCGTAATCACGTTTCTACACCACCTACTTATGCTGAAGATGTTCCATTGCAATAGAGAACAGTCTGGCAATCTGTTTCTGCAGCGTTGTCCCCATAGACACAGCTGATGTGCACTTTCTCTGTGGTCTTATAACCAGTCTGCCAGAGTGAGTCACAACGGACTATGCTGAGGTCATTTCAGAGTCCAACAGTACCGAGACTACTTCCCACCTGGCCAATGCAATAGAGACCTTAAAATTGTCCTCCTTTAACATCACGGGGGAAACATGAGAGCCGCATACCTGGGCCAGAAAGATGGTCATGGTTTGCCAGGTGGGAGGTGGCACTCCCGAGCCAGATGTCCTGGATGATCACAGTGAAAGCAGCTACATTCAGTCTGCCCTATGTTGTTCCCACGATGGCGTCTTTCACCTATGGCAACAGTGACCCTAGACATCTGTGCTGGCTGAATCAAAATTGGGGTCAAGCCTAGGTAGCCCTGTTGTATCCTGGTGGCTTGTGCACCCTCCAGTCTGCGTGTCAGGTCTAGCAGCGAGTTCATTTTGTTCCATAATATTTCATCACAAAGGGTCTCGTCGACTGCTCAAAAGTATCTCCGCAGATCCAGCTTTGAATCAGATGCACTAAACCCAGGATCTGTCTTCCTATGGGGCAGACCGGATAAATATACCACAGATTAAACTGGAGCCCCATGGCCACCAGGCTAACAGCCACGTGGAGGAGGATCAGTTACTTTAGGAAATCGTAATCATCATGTCTTTCGGGTGGGTGGTTTCCCACAACCTGTAGGGCTTAAAAAGTTAAAAATGGTGCCACAATAACTGGCCAGCCTCCCCTCCCATTGTATCAATGTTGCTGTGCGCTGTGCGAATATGAAACACAGTGGGTCATCCGAGGGATCCACCTTCACCTCTGAAGAGCGTGACGACCTGAGCACTCGCAGGACCCTCATTTTGCTCCGCTGGTATTGGGATATCATATGCCTTTTGGGGTTCCATTGGTGCAAGACCCCACTTCTGGTACCATGTGATGTGTGAAAAGCTGTCTTTCACCTTAAAAATGAGGCTGAGTCTCAGCACTTTAGCAAAACCAGCTTTATTTAACTTGAAACAGGAAGAGCACGGTAGGTAGATCTACCACTCTCCTAAACACAGACACAGCGAATGGACAGGGTCGAGGTCAGGTCAGTGACCAAGTTGTATTGTTTCCTGCATTCATAATGTTCCTTGCATCACCCATCAGCGACAGGCACTTATAACACGACCACGATCGGCTCATAGTTGTCTCCAAGGCGCTATGTTGTGGCGCTGCAAACCTGCGGTTTCCTCACCGACAGACAAGCAGCCCTCCACAGTATTAAGAACCTGATTTAGTTTTTGGAATAACAACTTAACATATTAATAACATCTATATTGTAACAAGAACGACCAAGAGACATTGGGAAGGTGTGAGGCAGCCACCCATATAATATTTCTTGGCTGCAAAATCTGTTCAGAAGCAAAGACATGTTCACACGATTGAGTCCAAAACAGAACTGACTCTCCTCTTAAGATGGTGGCTTTTTAATTCCCTGCAGGGGAAGTGATGTCATCAGGACCGGAACTAGAAGTGACGTCGTTCACTGCCCCAGAACAGGGCTGGATATCCCGAGAATGGTCTGCAAGGAATTGAAAGAGAGAATTAGCGCACATCGCCACCCCTGGTCCAGCGTGGAACTATATTTATTCTGGCCCTTTGGTTGTCCCCTAAACACTCCTGTGTGATAACATATATACTGTGGTCCCTAGCCGGGACTCCCAGGAGAACCGCAGGAGGGCTTGTGCCTCCTCCAGACTGTGAGGGGGCGTCCGTCCTGGTTATGTTGGGGCACTCGGGTAAAAGGCTTGGAAGCCCAGCCCTGTAGGGACCCGTGGCCACCGGCAGGCGGAGCACCAGTGCCTAAATATCCCGGGAGCCCAGCACTTCCGCCACACCAGAAAGTGCTGGGGAAGACGACAGGGGACACCCGGATGGCTTCCGGGTGCGCAGCCGGCACTTCCGCCACAATATATATATATATATATATATATATATATATATATATATATATATATATATATATATATATATATATATATATATATATATATATATATATATATATATATATATATATATACTAATAAAAGGCAAAGCCCTCACTCACTCACTCACTCACTCACCACTGACTCACTGACTCATCACTAATTCTCCAACTTCCCGTGTAGGTAGAAGGCTGAAATTTGGCAGGCTTATTCCTTACAGCTTACTTACAAAAGTTGGGCAGGTTTCATTTCGAAATTCTACGCATAAGGGTCATAACTGGAAGCTATTTTTCCCCATATAATGTAATGGAGTCTTGAGTTGGAGATGGCGTGGGGGAGTTTAGTGTGACATCATCACGCCTCCTACGTAAGTACGTAGAGAACAAGGAAGAACTCCAAACAGCGATGAGCACAAAGCGCCATTTCACAATTGAGAAGGCAGAAAAACATTATGAAGCAAATGATGCATACAAGCATATTCATAAGTACAGCTACTGCGGAAACAAAGCACGGCGTGAACCGTAAGTTTATATTAAATTAAGTTCATAGACAGGCTGCCACTAGCGTTTGTAATTTAGTGCCTGCCCATATAAGGCCGTCCATCAGCGGCAATCCAATACAAACACTGCGGTAAATATTCACGGTGAAGGACTGTGCTTATGCAGAGGAAGATGAGATGGTCAGGGTGGTGTTTGGCACAAACTCATTGAAACTGCGAGAGAAACTTTTAAGTGCGGGTCTTAGCTGACATTACACGAGATGGCACCAGTACAGCTGGGAACCTTCGATGCAAGAACACCAAGCGGCTCCGTGAACTGGCGCAATGCGCAGACAAAAGCAACAGTTCCAAAGAGTGCTGAACAAAACCGAATTACACAATTGAGAAGGCAGCAAAAAAATATGAAGCGTCTTATACATACAATCATATTCATAAGTGCAGCTACTGCGGAAACAAAGCACACGGTGGAAAAAGTGAATGTCCTGCTAAAGGAAGACAGTGTAAAAAAACGTGCATGCAGTTTGTCACATCTCAGATAAAAGGAAGACGAGCTGTTTATTGATGCAGTAAGGAACTAATCGATGAATGAAACCTCTTATCTTTACAACGATTGACAAACACGGAATGTAACTTGAACACATCCTACAAATACGAGCCTGATTGAAAGAAATAATGATAATCAAATCCTTGATGACAGCAACATTCAATAACACTCACAAAACAATTACTGTATATTGACAATCATGTTACGTTATTTTTAAAATGTTCCCTTTTCTTTTCATAACTTCTACTTCTCCACTGCGGTACGGGTATATATATAAATGTATATATATACCCGATCTACAATACATACTTTAGCATAGACAAGCCACACGCTGTGGCTAATTGTAGAGTCTTAAGCCTCTAACGCCGACATTGAGGTTCGATTCGAGAGGGATGTACTGACTATGTCTGCGCTACCTGATTCATTTTACCTTAGCATCTCCTTGGTTTGGGACGTATGAAAAATATTAGGTTAACGCAGAATCATGTTACGTTATTTTTAAAATTTTCCCTTTCTTAGCACAAGCACAGCTGAGAAGCTTCGATGCATGTACTCCATAACGCGTTAAAAAAATAACGCATTTAATCACACTTTCAATTCCAAGCAAACGGGAACTTTTGTCAATGCATGATTTCCTGGTACATCCATTACACTGATGCACACATCACAGCTACAAAAATGTTAGAGTCGGAATAAAGCGTTCCTACGACTGATCATTTCGACTACCGGCGAAGCCTTGATAAAAGCATGGTTTTGTGCACACTGAAAAGCAAGCAAAATTAGATGCATTACAGAAAGCGGACTTTGTGGCTCTTACTGGGGATCATTGGACTTCCGTGACCGTTAGTAATTCTAAATACATCTAATTACAAAATGTTCAATGATCACACTGTTTTAGCCTAATGTACAAAATAATTTTGGCTAATGTTACTCAGAGTTTAAAGAGTAAGCTGGTCAAATTACCTTTTATGTTTCTGACTTATTTTTTTAAGAAGAAAACTGCACTTTATGTTGAAATTTTGGTTATTATTATTTAAAGACAATACTATTCTGAAAATGTACTTAAAGTACTTAAACTACCACTTTATTTTTAAGTCTGCCCAATTTTAACCAGGGATGATATTTTTGTTTCTGTTTTGAATTCAAATGCAGTTTAAAAGCTTTTTTTCAGAAATTAAAACAGCTTCAGTTTACAATATTCATGTCCATGTCTATTATTTGATTCTGTCGCCCACTAAAACCCTTTTAAATAAAAAAAAAAAAAACATTTGCGATTTGGGGCAAATTCGTGTCGATTACATACGATTAATCAAGATTAATTCTTACACAGCCTCTAATTAATTGGATTAATTTTTTTAATCGAGTCCCACCCCTAATATATATATATATGTAGATTTGTATATATATGTGTATATACAGTATATATGTAGATATATGTATGTGTGTATATGTGTATATATATATAACTGTATATATGTATGTGTATAGATGTGTGTATATATATATATATATATATATATATGCCAGCAACACTCATGACAATGACAAAACAATTACATTGTCAATCATGTTACGTTATTATTAAAATGTTTCCTTTTCTTTTTACTTCTCATGCGCTGCAATATTGAGTATATATATATATATATATATATATATATATATATATATATATATATATATATATATATATATATATATATATATATATATATATATATATAAATAGATAGATATGACAACAACACTCATATCAATGACAAAACAATTACATTAACAATCATCTTACGTTATTTTTAAAATGTTTGCTTTTCTTTTTCATAACTTCTTTAACACACTACTTCTCCGCTGCAAAGCGCGGGTATTCTGCTAGTATGTATATATACTGTATATATGTGTGTATATGTATATATATTTCTATGTGTGTGTATACAGTATATATATGTGTATATATATATATATATATATATATATGACAGCAACACTCATGACAATGTCAATCATGTTACGTTATTATTAAAATGTTTTCTTTTCTTTTCATTACTTCTTTAACACATATATATATATATATATATATATATATATATATATATATATATATATATATATATATATATATATATATGTATATATATATATGACCTCCAAAGAGCGTGGCGACTTTTGATCACGTGAACGTGTCTGCAAAAAGTGGAGTCTCCTGCCCTGCAAAACTCGAGCAGCCGGCGCGCGCACATAGCTGTGCCGGCCTTTGAGACGCTGACTGCTCTTCTTCCTTAAGTCAAAGTGAGCACTTTTCATTTTTTTCCTCCTCCCCCTAAGGCTATAGCCCAGACAAGTGCAAACACGGATCCCTTTTCTACACGCGGCAAACTAATATTAAGGCGCTTCGCACTTTCTTTTGCACGTATACGATTATGAGGTCATCAGCTCGGAAGACATGCACAGGAGTGGAGGACCAACAGTGCCATCACAGCCGATTAATGGCAGGGACGGCTCACCAGTTTACACAAGACCCACCGCGACTGTCCCCAAAAGGCGCTCATATCGTCAGCGAAGACATCTCTACACTATATAAAAGAAGGCAACTTTCCTTTCTTTACACCTTTTTTCATTTTATCCCAAACCAAAGCCTTTCTCTCTTAACACTGCAGAGGACACAAAACTAATTTTCTTTAATTGCTGGTAATGCCGGTAGGGTACATTACCACAGGCAGAAATTTGGACATTCACATAGAAAATGTAATTTCTATACCACAGCCGTCGTGTAGCGCCTTTCAAAAGGGATCTGCTACCGAGAGACGATCCATATACATTTTAGCTGCTGTTAGTACTACTTACCTGTTGTGTTACACCATCTTTAAAATGTAGTTTACCCAAAACCACTCCAGTAATGCTCATTGTAGCTTTACTTCTTAAAATGTTAATGTTTTACTGTTTAATAACTTATAGACTACATTTTATTATGTTTCCCTTGCACTCAGTGACCAAAGCTATACACACACATATAGACACATACATACAGTATATATATATACACATATATATACCTGTGTGTAAGTGTGTACATTATATATATACACACACATACATACATACATACATACATACATACATACATACACACACACACACACATATATATAATTTGTGTGTGTGTATGTATATATGTATGTATGTGTATATATGATGTAGATAGGTATGTGTGTATATATATATATATATGTGTATGTAGATATGTATGTGTATATATATATGTATATATATGTAGACTCAAACCGATTATAACAGCAGCAATCCAAGCTGTGAGAAAACACTAAAATGGAGGCGTGTCAGAAGTCGTGGTACATTTTCTGATGCAGATAGACGAAAACAACTTTGTGACGCTGCAGCCAAATACACAAGACAATTACTTTGACAATCATGTTACGTTATTTTCAAAATGTTTCCTTTTCTTCTTTACTTCTTTAACACACTACTTCTTCGCTTAAGGCTGGTATATTTAGTATATATATATATATATATATATATATATATATATATATATATATATATATATATATATAAATATATATATATATATTGTCACACACGCAGCATGGCAGGCAGCTAAAGGGCTTGAGTGATGGCAGTTCTGAGATAGGCCGGGCTGTGGCAGACTCTTTTTCTCACTTCCCTGTAGACCATCCCTGGGAGACTCCAGCTGGCTCTCGTGACATCACTTCCGGGACCGAACCAATGGAGACAGAACCAACAGGCGCCGGCCCCCCTGATGTCACGTCCGGGCCTGATCCAATGAGTGACGAACACGTGCCCGATTCCCATGACCTCACTTCCTGTCTTCCCCTTTAAAAGCCTGCCCTTTTTCCCCTTACCCTCAGTCTTGTCTTGGACTCGTTTGTATGCACGTCAGTGCTGTTGTTGGTGATAAAAAATGATTTTGCAGCCAGGATACCAAAATATACGGGTGGCTGCCCCAAAACTTCTTCGAGTATGTCTAAGTTTTGTGACATTGGCGTAGCCGGCAGGATGGAGAAGTCCTGGAAGAGAAGGGGACAGGACCTGCAACACGTCCAGGTGGGATCGTACCGGGGCCGAGTTTTCAGGCGGGGAGGGTGGCCCGTGTTTCGGAGTGGCCTGGTACAGGCTCTGCTCCCGGCATGCTTATATAGGCAATCTAGACAGGCCAGGGAGTGTTCGGGAGGGGCTCACAGACGTGGGCTGCTTCGGAAGGGGGAGGCGAAGAGGGCTGTTTGTGCTCTCGGAGGAGAGTGCCTGCCTCCCTGTGAAGCCAGAGCCCCGATTTCCACCTAGGGGTGCCCCAGACTGGCAGGTGAGTAACCTGAAAAACTGGAGGTTTGACCCAGAGCGGCTAACCCCACAACAAGCCTGGTCCCTATGGGTAAAAGTAGGGCAGTGGTTGCGGCCACAGAAACTTAAGCCCTCCCAAGTCATAGAGCAGGTGGCTTGCTACCTGCTTCTGGACACACTACCCCGTGGTTTCACCCAGCCGGTCTGGGGTAGAGAATTTACAAACATGGCAGAGCTCATAGAGCTCGTAGAGAAACAAAGGACGGCCTGCAGTCTGGGGAGCTGAACCGTCCTCTAGCCAAACTCAACCGGGGTATGTCCCAACACCTAGCCCCCCCCTGTACAACCCAGAGCTTGTGCCGGCGTCGCCGGAATGAGGCGGAATGCAGGTGGAGGGGGAGGAGGGGTTGGTGTGCTCTGATAAACCCGTTGGCGGTTCCACACACAGGCATGGTGGTCGTCAACGGGTACAAAACGTCTGCTCTGTTAGACACCAGCAGCAACACTACCATTGTTGCTCGCCGTTTTGTGCTACCGCGACAGTGGTTAAATTATAAGGTCGGTATAGCCTGTGTCCACGGGGAAACCGCTGGTACAAGGCCGCCACGTGTGTCATCAGTTACGGGGGATCGGTTCGGAAATTAACTGTGGCAATCCTTCCTGATCCTCCACACCCGGTGATACTGGGGCGGAACTGGCCTGAAATTAAAAGCGGTGAGACACATACCACTCCCGGGAATACTTTGAGCCTTGTTATAGACGGGCACGAGCCGTCTCAGGTTGCCTCCACGCCGTGTAATCAGCCGGCAGAGAGAGACGAAGCGGCTTCCCTGAGTGACGTGGTTACCCTCGGGCCGTCGGCGTACGCGTCATCCACTGAAGCCGAGACGGAACGGGAGGAGGCCACGCCCCTTGAGGTCGACGCTGACCCTCTCTCTGTATTGCAGTTTCAATTTAAAGATTCTTTCAGAAGGGAGCAATGGAATGACGACTCCCTGAGATTTGCAAAAAATGCAGTGGTCCTTGTAAATGGCCAACGCACTGATCAGTCTATACCACAGGGCCCTTACTTTGTATTAGACAATGACCTTCTTTACTGTGTAGCAATGCATGATGGGCAGGAGAGAAAGCTGCTGCTAGTTCCGCGTACCTTCCGGCGGCAGGTCTGCGAGCTAGCACACGCCCACCTCCTAGGTGGCCACTTGGGCACCGAAAAAACTCTGGAGTGGATCAAGCTCCGTTTCTACTGGCCGGGAGTCAATGAGGAGGTTCGTCGCTTTTGCGCTTCCTGCCCGGAGTGTCAACTGCGACAAATTCCCAGGAGGGACCGTGCTCCTCTTGTCCCTATACCCCTGATTGATGTTCCCTTTCAAAGAATCGGGGTCGATTTGGTTGGACCCCTAGAGCCCTCAGCCGAGGACACAAGTACATTTTAGTCCTCGTGGATTACGCTACACGATACCGAAGCTGTTCCGTTGCGCTCAGCTACATCCAAAGCTATCGCACGGGAATTACTAGGGGTCTTTTCGCGTGTGGGTGTTCCCAAGGAAGTCTTGACAGACCAGGGGACACCTTTCACCTCAGAGACGTTCAAGGAGACTGCCAAGTTGCTGAAAATAAAGCATTTAAAGACCGCGGTGTATCATCCTCAAACCGACGGGTTAGTAGAGAGGTTTAATCAGACTCTCAAACAAATGCTACGTAAGGTGGTCAGCGAGGATGGAAGGAACTGGGATTAGCTCCTCCCCCTCGTCCTTTTTGCTTATCGGGAAGTCCCACAAGCCTCCACGGGGTTCTCCCCTTTTGAATTACTGTATGGGCGACAACCTCGGGGCATATTAGACATTCTAAAAGAAGGGTGGGAAGAAGAGGCTCTTCCCTCTACAAATATATTAAAGTATATCACGCAGTTACGCGATAGATTGGGAAAGATTCGGCCTCTCCTTAAAAGTCACATGGAAGAAGCACAAGCAGCACAGGCCCGTTATTACAACCGCGGCACGTCTCTTTGGGAGTTCCACCCGGGAGATCGGGTCATGGTCCTAGTGCCTACCTCCCACTCTAAGCTGCTTGCCCATTGGCAAGGCCCCTACGAAGTTAAGGAGAGGAAGGGGCGAGTCGACTATTTGGTGAGTCAACCCAATCGTCTGCCAAAGGAGCGGGTTTATCATGTGAACTTGCTGAAACCGTGGAAGGACAGGGACCCCGATCCCTCCTCCAGCCAGCCCCGCTCACTCTTCGCTCACACACACTGCCTTAACTTCGGTACGGACTTAAGTCCCAGACAACGGCAGGAGCTGGAAACAGTTATCCGGGCCGTCCGGGAGGTAGTCAGTGAACGCCCCGGAAGGACCTCTCTGGTTGAGCACAACATTGTGACAGAGCCCGGGGTTATTGTCCGAGAACGCCCGTATCGTCTTCCCGAGGCAAAAAGGGCTGAAGTGGAGCTTGAGATCAAGCGCATGCTGGAGCTAGGTGTGATTGAGGAAAGTTATAGTCCCTGGTCCAGCCCAATTGTGCTCGTCGGTAAGCCTGACGGGAGTTGGAGGTTTTGCAATGACTTCCGTCGGCTTAATCAAGTCTCCCAATTCGATGCTTATCCTATGCCTCGAGTGGTGTCGTGTCAGTATCGTGTCCTTCGATTTGGGTTACACGGGGCGCCAGCAACCTTCCAGCGTCTGGTGGACAAAGTGCTCCTGCCACATAACTCATACAGTGCTGCCTACCTGGATGACGTGGTCATCTATTCCAGCTCGGGTTCACGACCTCTCGGTTAGGGTCGCCCAACCCGATGGGTCTGGGCTAAGGGGGGGGCCTTGTCACACACGTGCGCATGGGAGGCAGCTAAAGGGCTTGAGTGATGGCAGTTCTGAGACAGGCCGGGCTGTGGCAGAGTGCACTGACTCTTTTTCTCACTTCCCTGTAGACCATCCCTGGGAGACTCCACCTGGCTCTCGTGACATCACTTCCGAGACCGAACCAATGGAGACAGAACCAACAGGCGCCGGCCCCCCTGATGTCACGTCCGGGCCTGATCCAATGAGTGACGAACACGTGCCCGATTCCCATGACCTCACTTCCTGTCTTCCCCTTTAAAAGCCTGCCCTTTTTCCCCTTACCCTCAGTCTTGTCTTGGACTCATTTGTATGCACGTCAGTGCTGTTGTTGGTGATAAAAAATGATTTTGCAGCCAGGATACCATAATATATACGGGTGGCTGCCCCAAAACTACTTCGAGAATGTCTCAGTTTTGTGACAATATATTCATTTTGGTCTAAATTGTAATCTGATTATTATGTGGATTACCTACCAGGTAAGGTTTGTGGTTGTTTGGCCAGCTGGCAAACAAGCTCCACGTCCTGTCAGATGCAGATCATAGGTATGTGATACAGTATCAGCCAAATAATACAAAGAGTACGCAACACGTGTTTCACCCTTATTAGGACTCATCAGGTGTACACACTTTTCCATCCATTTACTGGTTTAAATCTCAGATGTCAGCACCTGTGACGAAGCCTCTGACGCTGTGCCACACAGCTGTTTTGCTTTGGCAGGGTGAAGATTAGAGTATTACATTCTTTTCGGTTTGGTCGTGTTTGGTCGATAAGGGCGAAACATTTATTGTGTACTCTTCGTATAATTTAGCAGATATTGTATCACACACCTATGATCTGTTTCTCGCAACTAAGAGGTGTGGCAGATGTTTGTCAACTGGCTGACTAACCACAAGATTTACCTAATCATCTCATTAATCAAATCAAGAGTTCTGGATATTCAGATCCTTTCTTTGCTTATAACTTGCAAAGAGAGTTTGAACCATGAAATAATTGATAATAATGGGGGAGAGGTTAAGTATCTGTAGGCACAACAAAGCAAATGAACTCTTTCATGTGCGCCATGCATTTATTGAATGTTTGTTAACTATTCTTTTACTAATGGAAATAATGCAGAATTATTATTATAAATTTAATTCATTCTAGATTTGCCCTGAACATCAATGGGAATAAGAGCAAATAGTTAACATGATTAGCATAACATGGGTAGCATTTTAGTGTATGAAGACTGGGAAAGAGTAAATATTTTTAGATGAATAAATTTTAATAGGCCATTAATTGGGTAAATTAATTCAAAAGACAAATATTTATGTTATTTGGAGTTATCAGAGTATAATCTAAAACAGTATGAAATGTCTATCAGAGATTATGTTACGTGACTATCATCACAGTAGCATTCCAGCATTGCTAGTTAAAGCGGTGGTGAGGACCACTTCACTGTCTGTGTCGATTAGGAGGGGAATGGCAATGACATGAGACACAAACTCCAGTAAAGTCGTACGTCAGCCATCAGTGAGCAACTGCTGCTAATTGTTTAATCAAATCTGAACATGCAGGTTGGAGACGGCGGTCCTCTCATAGTTTTTATTTTATGGTTCAGCATTTCTTTAAAAAACATCACTTGCTATTACAGTAAAAAAGTGCAAATATTACAGAAGATTATTTTGGAGAGACCTTGATATCATTTCTTCCTTTGTCAGGAAATTTAATTGTTCTTATGGTGATGACGGCTAACAGACTAATACAGTGTGGGTCTCCTCGGTGCTTCAAAACCAACAGAAGCAGTCATTTGGTTTTGTTTGATACAAAGTTACAAATCAGTGACACAGCAAATGTCTTTCAGTAAAAACACATCAGACAGCGCTGATGAATTTGAATTCTGAGAGTTGACCTGCCACTGCCACAGAGAAAAGCATGTTGTGTGTTTGATGACTTAAGAAAAGAAAGACGTCCAGTAAATCAGACAAAGACAATCAGCACAACGTCAGACTGACAGAGAGCAACGGGGGGAATACTGTCTGGAATTTAATGTGAGGGTCCGGAAAAGACAAAAACACACAGCTGTTACTGTACACTGTATGTGTGTGTGTGTGTGTGTGTGTGTGTGTGTGTGTGTGTGAGGGCCTCTCATGAGCACAGGGTGGTCCAGCACACTCCATGGAGGAGTCAGAGGGGCTCTGAGCAGCACAGCACAGGATGGAGTGTCAGACCACCACTGGGCACAACCTCAGCTCATCTGAACCTGCTGATTTAATGTGCTGCTCGCTGTGATGATGAAAGAAAGTCAAAGTGACTGAGAACAAAAAAACAAAAACAGCAGACAGAGGAGAAGAAGGAAACTGCAGAGAGCCAGCAGCTGACCACTGTGGAGCTGTGAGGAGAGACCACCGCAGCCCTGAGCGGCTCCTGACAAACAAATATAATGAAGACATCTGAGATTTGATGAACTCATTAGTGAGTAAGAACTGAAATGAACAAACAAACATCCTGAGAGAATTTGTGAAGCACACACAGCAGAGAGACGCCTCATGTGAATTACGTCAGCAGAGAGAATATGGCAGTCGCAGGGCCTCAGTGTATAAACATCTCAGTGTGCAGGCAGGACGGCTCAGTCAGGGACAGACATGGAGTGGAATGGACTGAAAGTTGGACGTTGCTTTCCTCACAGTAATACATCTTGTCGTAAACTGATTTATGGAACTGAAGTTTATGGACTTTATTACACTTTCTTGTGTTTTTTGCTTTTATCGACAGTCTTTGGAAATCTTCTTGTCATCATTTCTATTTCTCATTTTGTTCAGCTGCACACGCCGACTAATCTTCTGATCCTTTCACTCGCAGTGGCCGATTTCTTAACAGGTTTCTTTGTGTTGCCCTTTTCTTTGGTTTCCTGATTGAAACTTGCTGGTACTTTGGAGTTATTTATTGTTATTTGTATCAGGCACTTGCAAATTTTCTTAGCATATCTGTGATATATAATGTGGTTTTAATATCCATTGATCGCTACATTGCTGTCTGCCATCCTTTCTTTTACAGCTCAAAAATAACTTTGATTGTTGCAAAGATCAGCATTGCTGTAGTGTGGCTGTTTGCACTTTTCATTACAGTCGTACTTTTATGTCTTAGTGATATTGAAACAGAGATATGTGAAGGAGCTTGTGCAGTATTCACTTCTGATGAAATGGCCATTTTTATTTTATTCATATCTTTTTTTATTCCTTATTCACTGATGATTGGTTTTATATCAGAATATTTGTAGTTGCAAGAAGCCATTCAAGAGCCATCAACTGTATGATAGAAAAGAGACAAACTGAGGAGGTGAGTGACAGTAAAATATCAAAACCGTCTGAAAGAAAAGCCGCAAAAACATTAGGAGTAGTCGTGGGGGTTTTTATGATCTGCTGGCTGCCTATCAATGTATACAATTTTTTTACTGATAGTAGTAACCTAATCACACGTATCATCAGGAATGTCTTTGCATTTCTAAGTGAAGTGAACTTTGGAGTTAATCCAATTCTTTATGCTTTTCTTTATTCCTGGTTTCAAAAAGCACTTAAAATCATCCTGACGTGTAAAATATTTAGCCCAGCTTCTTCAGTGCTGAATTTACTATAAATGTTAAAGACAAAGAAAATGCAAAGCTATCTGTGTTTAGACATTTTAAACTATTTTTACAATATTCCTTTGCTGCTTTTCCTTATTAGCAGTGCAATACTTGAACATATTTCTTAACCATACAATCATTTCATATTTGCTGTACTGTTTTTAAGGCCGTTTTTGTTAAAATTGTACTCTATGAGTGTGGACTGTTTATCAATATTGCTTATTTCACCACAATTTTTTTGATAAAACATCTTCTTATTTGAATGTGTAATAAACAGGTCTGAAAATACAGGAGTCTCCTGGCAATTCATACAAACACTTCATGGTTTCTTGGTGTCTTATAAAATAATTGTTGTATTTTCCATTATTTGGGGACAGAATTGTTTATTTTATCATAACTTCAAAAGTGTTTTGTTGAACTTTACCTAAAATCTGTAAATATAAAGATCTTTTAACATCTGGAGTTACAATTTACAGAAACTTTCAGATTTCACAGCTCAATACTCCACAGCAGAGCTCAGACGACAACTGAAGTTCTGTTCGGGAACAAAACTGTGATTTGTTTAATAATCAAATCCTACACAATACTTGATCCTTTACTGGTTTAGTTTTCATTTAAATTGTGAAGTTAATGTTTCCTATGTCTGCACTTTAATCTGCACTCCTCCTCAATAAGGCAGCAGATGACAGACGAGTGCAGACGGAGCAGTCGGCCTTCACTCCTCACACTGCTGGCTCACTAAATGACACTGAGGTGACTGTGAGGAACTGAAATGGACGACTGAGAAGGTCAAATGAGGTTTGATGTCCACAATTCAACGTAGGATTTGCTGCTTTAGACTGACGTTTGTTAATATTTGTGAAGTCTCATTAGCCGCAGCTGCTCACCTCATAGAGAACACAATTAATACTTCAGAGAACAGCATTGTGCTCAATTCTAGAAAAACAGAGAAACTTAAACCTTTTATAAAATAATTAAGGTTGGATCTAACTCTCTGTCATCAATGTTTAATAATATTTTAAATAATTGTTACAAAGTTCTTACTTCTTTTTAAAACCACCTTTATAATCCGTACGGCTCTTCTATCTAGTAGGGTTACTGCAGTAAAGTATTTGTGTACAGATTTAGCACAAAATATTCATGAAAACATTTCTTTCTTTATTTCATTACAGTGGTTCAAGTTGTCTCTTTAGCAGTTTTTAATGATTTTACAACGGTGTAAGATTCCCTGTTATCAGATTGTCATTATCAGTTAATAGTAAAAACTATTGTGATTTATTGTTTAAGAAATTTACTACCACCCCACTCTGAATGTCCCGTTTAGTCAATAAATCGCAGGCAGGAGAAAAGCGTCAGTCCATCTTCTTTACTATCTCCGTGTCTCATTAGGAGCACAAGCACCTTATTAGTGAGTGTTACAAAGGAGAGGCGCCTGTCTCACTCTGTTTATACTCTTCATTGATTAGATCACAATGCCAAGGAGTTCATTACGTAATCAGAAATCCTTTCACCTGATTAGTTTATCCAGTTGCTAACAGGATGTCACAAAACATCGAGACCTTAGATGGTCACCCCTAACCCTAACCCTCTCGGCTGATTGACCGTCCTGTTAACTCAGTAGTCTGTGACTATTTAGGTGTTTTTAAGAGTTCACTCCGCACATGACAGACACGTCCATGAAGTTCTCAGCCCTTTGGGTGACTTTATGTTTCCTTCTGTTCAGGCGGGTCTGTCAACAGGAAACTTAGCCTGAGCAGAACAACAGAGCAAGCAGCACACTTTAAAGATGACTTTTACTTCTTCTATCAAGACTTGCTTTTTTCTTTTCTTGCTATAAAGTCACTTAAATGCCTTTTCTTAATAATTCAAACCTTTATCATAGCGAATATCAAAATAACACCTTCAGCCTTTAAGTATAGGCTCAGCAGAACATGAGACTCAGCTCAGACCCAGCAAATCACGAAGCTGAGTTCCTTTAAATATCACATACTAGAAGCCCCTCAAACCAGGTTTCAAGTTCAACTCCTACAATATAACAATCAACAGCACACAATAAAACACATCAATAATCCATGAAGACGTAAAGCCAGCGCTGAGAATCAAAAGGCCGCTGAGCGACTGCCCATTCAATGTGTCCATGCAGAGCCTTCACGGCGGCCTCTCCGTTCCAAAGCAGCCTGATAAATGTCTGCAGTTCTCGTGTTCTCCCCGTGGCCTGTGATGGACGAGCACCCAGTGCTTTGGTGGAGGCTTTGGACTCTCCATGTCTGCTTCATCCCTTTATGGTGGACATGAGGGGACAAAATGGTCCTCTGTGGTGATGTCAACAGCAAGAATCTGAAATATTTGTGAAATAAAACAATCATTTCATGAACCTTGACTTCTTTTATTTCTTTATTTTTTCATATGAGGTATGAGTTCACCAGTAAACATGACCTATAAATAGTTTATTAAGGTATTATGGTCTGCACTGTATAAGACAATTCCTGACGGACTCTCAGCTCCTTTATTTCTGCTCTGCTCAGCTGATGCTTTACTTGTTCCACTTTAAGAGTTGCCCCCTCATTTCAGACCCCCTTGTGTGTTTATTCAGGAGGTATTATGATGTGGTGGTCCGCACTTCTGCCCTTTTGATTTAGTGTTCTTGTTCCAGTCCTTCTCCCGGTCACTGCTGGTGTTGAATCTCCATGTTCTCTCTTTGCATGTGTGGCTTTTACTCTTCAGGACGGCAGAAGACTTTTATTATCGCAGAGGGAAATTTAATGGCAGCAGGAATGTGTGACACGTAGGACATTGGTAAATAGGGACAAGGAAATAATAAAAGTGACCACACATGACAGCCATGTTGTAATCAGCACACACACCATAAGACTTCTACACATCAGAATAATGATTCTTGAACAATAATAACGAAGAGCACACAATAATAATTCAGATCTTCGTAGGACTCCTGCAGCTACTAGAATTCAGAAGGCTGACAGCTCGGAGATAAAAGAGGACTTCAGTCTGGGTGTCTTCACCTTTGAGACCCTAAATCAGCAACTTGATGGCCACAAGTGACACTTTGGAGACAGAGGATGGCTGCTGTGTGAAAGAATCGAGTTGGCCTTCTTTACCATTTGTTTGTGATGGCTGTCAGTGAGAGAAGACTGCTGCGGACCACCACTTTCACTACTCATTTTCAATGCTGTTAGTCCTGTTAATACTGAACAACATTTCATCATCCATCTTCTTAAACTGCTTATCCATTGCAGGGTGACTGGGCAGCAGGTGCCATTCCCAGCAAGAATTGGGCACAAGGCAGTAATAATCCCTGGACAGGATGCCAGTCCATCGATAGGTAAACACACACACACACACACACAGAGGCCAGTTATCCATTACCAATCCTCTGCTGCACTCCTCCATTATTTACTGTGAAAGGTATAAATTGTGACATTCTGTTGGTGAAATCTTCTAATATTCACATGAATGAACCAAAATAAAACAGAACAGTAAATTATAAACATTTCAGTGTCTGGTTGGTTCTCCATTCTTCAATTGAATTAATTAATTTGCATTCCCTCCAGAAATAGTGGATGGATCGGAGGCTTCTGGGTACCACAGAATAGCACATGCATTATTTGCTCGTAAATCTCACATAAACCTCCATGTGCCTATCTGTGCTTTCTGAACAGGGAAGATGGGGTGTTGCAATGAAGTTTATATGAAACTATAATTCTTTCTTAATCAGCACCATTATCACAAGACGCATGTCCTCTTTTTCTTCAGGTTTCAGAGGATATTAAGGGACATGAGAGGGGGTTTATAAGACTACACTGTAATATGGACAGGCTCCACAGACAGCATCTCACTTTTAACACAACACTTTCATTGCCCAATCAATCTAAAGGAGACACTGGGACAGATTCACCATTCGCTAAAAGACTGAATGGTTTCCTCACATTTGTCACATTTCTTATGTTCTCAGATTCTCATTCTTATTTTGTACCCACAAATGTTCTGGAGCTTGAACTAAGTGATCATGAGGTAAAAAGGGGGACACAAGAGCCGTGACCTAATGTCCTCTCTGTAATCTGAGCCTTGGGTGCTAGAAATATTCAATCCAGACAAATGAACTGATTCTTGGTTTAGTATTTCTTAAACCATTTTAAGGTAACCCTCCGGGGCTTTTAATTAGATGTCATCAAAAGTAAATTTTTAAAATACATCTCCATTTACAAAGCAGGTCACTTCCTAACAGATTTGTTTTCCTGTGGAAAGTAAGAAGTCATGTCTGTCTTTCAATGGCCTCCACTAAACATGTCAGTCTAAAGCAGCTGGAGTCGAGTGCCTTGAACCTCTGTTACTGTGAAATGCTCATCTGATACTGGAACATCTTTTAAATCAGCTGCTCTGATAGAGGATTTCGTAGCCACTACGTAGAAACGGAAAACATGGGGCAGTGTGACCAACACTCATCCAGCTCTCTTAACATGAACTACATTCTCCCTGTGAGCTGAGAGCAGCCATTGACCGCTGGCCGATCCTGTGGATGTGCTCAGACACACATGATTTTCAAAGACTTTGTCCAGCCTTAGACGTGCGAGCTTCTCCATCACAGTTGATTTAAACATCTAACAGATGTCTCTATGACGGAATATTTAGGACTCGCTACTCACAACGCCTGGTTGTTGGTTGGTTTGTTCTGTGGTGTGAGATTTAAATAAAAAAAATAAAAAATATATATTTTGCTCTTAAAAACTTGGGTTTTGGTTGCCGCTAAGGAACCTTGTGGGAATTTTTAAAGTTTTTTTTTCCCTTTAGAAGGTTTTTTTTTTTTTTTTTTCCCCGCACAAGAGCAAAAGTAGCTGGGTGTTTGGAAGTGCGCTTGGAAAAGTTATTTGTACTCGTACTTGTTCTTTTTCTTGTTATCTGTAATTGAATTAGCATCGAGGCGGCAGGGTAGAAGGCAGCAGTAACTGATATCGGCATTTGTAAGTAAATAACCGCGTCATCGTAACAGTGATTCCTTAGTTTAAAGGAAAAGAAAAAAAGGCCGCGGCTGACTTCAAAGCAGTAAAAGGTAAGCGGCCTGCGTTAAGACGCCAATCAGGCACAAGGAGCAGTAGGAGCAAATAAGGTAGTAAAGTTTGATTTATTTGTCTATTTTAGATTAAACAGTCCTTAGCGGTCCAGAGGTAGAACAGTTAAGTGGGTGACAGCGTAAGGGGTCATTAATAGAAACAGTGCGAGTGAAGAGTTTATAAGTAAGAAGAGCACAAAGTTAGGAGAAGAGACAGAGAAAAGTAAAGTTAACCTCATAGAAAAGCAAATAGCAGGCAGCTGAGAGGAAGAACAGGACAGGAGCTTAAAGGGAAAAGGTGTAAAATATCTGGAGCAAATCTTAGTGTTACCATTTAAGTTAAGGAGCAGCTGAAAGAAGAAGAAATTTAATTTTAAGTTAAGGCAGCTTAGTAATCCCAAGTCAAATTTTAATAATGAGGCCAGTGCAATGCAAGTTCTGTTGGATGTTGGACTTTTTAGATGATGATTTGGAAGAGCCAGTTGTCTATGAGGGCTACATCTGCAAGAGATGCCAGCTGATCGAGCACCTCGAGCTCAGGGTCGCTGAACTGGAGGAGGAGTTGGCTGACCTGCGTTGTAATAGAGAATTGGCGGACTTGGCCCAGGTGTCCTTTAGAGATAGTGTGCACCCCTAAGGTGGCGCGGGAGGAGATTCCAGACCAGACAGGTAGGAATAGGTGGGTCACGGTCACAAGGCGTAAGGTAAAGGGTGCACACTGTCCGGGGGCATCTACCCCAGAATTAGAAGTGTCTAACCGTTATCATGTATCATGTATCTTGGTGCAGGGTAGAAGGGTATAGGTTTATGGGGTATCGGGACTCCTTTTGGAACAGATGGGACCTGTTCGGCTGTGACGGGTTACATCTGAACCGGAGGGGCACCAATGTATTGGGGAGGCGTATGTGTAGGCTAGTCGAGGATTGGGGGGGCAGGGAGTTTAGGACAGGCCAGATTTAGATCTATACATGGAAGAACAAACAATGGTGTAGTAATAAAAATGCATAGTAATGTAAATTCTAAGCAAACACGTAAATGTAGAAGGATTAACACATTAAAAATATCTTGTCTTAATGCTAGAAGTATCAAAAATAAGGTAAGTGAGTTGGAGTTGTAAGTAGCAGAGCATAATTATGATATTATAGCAATAACGGAAACCTGGCTAAATAACAAAGATGGGGATGAGTGTAACATAGAGGGATACACATTTTTTAGGAAGGATAGACAGAACAGAAAAGGAGGTGGGGTTGCTGTTTATGCCAAACAGGGTTTAAATGTAAGTCATCTTCAGTTGGCTGATGAGCCCCATCTTAGTGAGGACATGTGGCTTCAACTGGAAAATATTTGGGAAAAAGGTCTTATTTTAGGAATGTGTTATAGACCACCCAATTCAGACAGTAATTTCAACACACATCTTTTTAGTAATATCAAAAAGGCAAGTTTACAGGGAGATATTATAGTCATGGGGGACTTTAATTATCCAAATATTAACTGGGATAACCTTACAGATGGAGGAGCACAAGGAGTTTTTAAGAAGTAATCAGTTACTGTTTGTTAACACAGCATGTTAAAGCACCAACACGGGGTGAAGCCTGTCTGGATTTAGTATTCTGTAATAATCAGGATAGAATTGAGGGTGTAGAGGTGATTGAACTACTAGGGTCAAGTGACCATAATGTAATACAGTTCTCAGTATTTTTAGCTAATGTTAGTAGCTAATGTCCGCTCGCTTGTAAATAAGATGGATGAGCTGAGAACCAGGGTAACCACCCAGCGTGAGATAAGGGATTGTTGTGCTCTTATGTTCATGGAAACCTGGCTCTCGGACTGTACACCGGACTTGGCGCTGCAGCTGCACACATATTCCTTGCACCACGGTGACCGTACATCAGACTCAAAGAAGAACAAAGGAGGAGACGTTTGCTTGTACGTGAACAGCACATGCTGTGTGGATGTACAGGTAGTCGAAAAATTCTGTTTCGCAGATATTGAACTATTAGTGGTGAAATGCAGACCTTTTTACCTACCAAGGGAGTTCAGCGCTGTGTATCTGCTGTCTGTTTACATTCCACCACGGACAGACTGCGTAACTGCACTTGGGGCGCTGCATGATGTCAATATGAGTCACTTCACCATGATGCTGTTTTCATTGTGGCCGGTGATTTCAATCACTGCAACCTGAGGAACGTCCCACCAAAATGGCAGCAGTTGGAACATGTCATGAACGGGGTGTGAGGAGTCTTGTAAGATGTTTTCTGCTTTTCTGAGGTAGCGAAAGCTGTGCAATTCATCCAGAGAGGGTAAAGAACAGCCGATGATATGCTGGGCAGTCTTTACGATCCACTGAAATGTTTTCCTATGTGTTGTTGTGCAGCTGGAAAAACACACACAGAGGCAGTAGCACAGGATACTCTCGATACAGCAGCGATAGAAGGACACCAGTAGTTTTTGAGGGATGTTATTTTGTTTCCTGGTGGCTTGTGCACCCTCCAGTCGAGAAGGGTCTGGCTGCAGACCGTGCACTCTCAGCCACATACACGCTTAGCCACTGACGTCAGATGCACGCTCAGCCACAACAGGAAGTGCAACCGGGGAGTCTTTTCCTGATTGCTAAGTTGGTACATTTGCTAGTTAAAGTCTTACCATTTATGAACGATGTGGAATATTCTTAATCATGTTAACATGTGCATATTCACGTTGTTTGGCTGGCCTGTGTTGGTTTATTAACATATTTACATTTTAACAGATCAGGTAAATGCTTGCCTGTTATTGTAATTACTAGCATCATGGCCGTGGTTGCGTAGTGAGAGCGCTGATGTTTAGAGCGTGCTAGTTTAGTGTTCCCGTTGTTATGCCAAGGAAAAAACTATTATGCAACCATCATAAGTTGCTAACATTATTTAAATTTAATGTATACAGTACTTATGTGTGAATAAAGAGTAAAATGAAAATAAAACAAATAGAACAATTCTGTGTCGTTAATAATCTTATATATCAGAACTGTAATATGTACTATAATTTACATGTCATGAGGTACCAAACTGTGATTAATAAATGGTGGAGGGAAAAGGACATTGGACATATCAGTAATCAAATGTTTATTTATTTATTTATTTATTCATAAGAACCCCCCATCAAAAAAAAAAAAACCCCAACAACAACAAAACACAAACCAATTACAAACATTAATTTAGTTAAGGAGGCAGCAGTACATAGTGAACTTGCAATTCACCATTTCATCTGAAAGTCTGTGCATGTCTTGCACAAGGCTAAACCCAAAACAAAATGGAGCCAGAACATCATCTCTATTAACTAGTGAATCTTCCTCTGCATTCATTGCTTTGTACTCCTGCAGAGCCTTTCCAGCATCTTCCTCTTTCATAGTCAGTATCTGGGGCAACTGGACCAGACCAATGAATTGGTGTTGGCTGTCACTGCACCACTGACTGGCTGTTTTTGCGTGTGCAAGTATAGATACCTTAGACAGGAATAAAAAATTGGTGTATTTATGTAAATGTGTTTTATGCAATTATTATTGATGTATAAAAAACTATTAAAAAAAATGTACTTCTGGCGGTATTGACGCATCCTCACATTCATCCTGTGCCTACAAAACATAACACTTAGTTACAGTTATCTGGCTATGTGGTGGTTTCAGGACAGTACTACCTCTCTGGGAAAAAAATAACTACACCACCTTGGATTACGTGCAGACAACCCACATTTTCTGTAGTTCCAGAAGTCTACTGCATTCTCATATAAGCGTCATGACTCCTTCAAACACAGAATATCACAAATAGGTGGTTTTTGCGGGCAAGAGTCTGATTGGCCTCTGTTTGTGCTAAGTAAACCTACATGATTTTTCTGTACATGGGGCAAACACACCTTAGGGTCCAATTTAGATTCATATAATCTGTGGCTACATCTCATAACTTTTATTTATGCTACTGTCCATTATGATCTTTTTATCACAAAGGAGTTTTCAATTTTCTAATGTGCTATACAAGTACCATAGTGGTTATCTCCCTGAATTGAGTTTTGCTGGGTTGGATATCTGCATTTTTGCCAGCTTTCAAAAAGATATGAATTAGGCAGATAAGTTGACATGCTATGTTACACATACCACCAATGTCTTATTAATACTGTTTTTACTTTCTATGAGATTTATAGCAGAGCACTAATATTTAATCAGTTGGGAGAGTTTCTGAAGAGCTTTTGAAGTTTACTGTTCAAGTGAAATGTATTCTATAAATTAAAAATGTTTACCTGCACTGTCTCTTCATGCTTTCTTTTGCATAGGTGGAATACAGGCTGTCGTTCACCACTCAAGAAAACCTTGGATTCCTCTGTCCAAAGGGCAAAAAGCTTGCCATGGCTGAAAAATGATAAATAAAATGAATAAAATTCAAATGCAACTACTATAAGACACATGCAATTAAAGATACTTACTTTTAAAGAAACTGTATAATTAAAGTGTACTTATAAAATTTTAAAGCTGATTTGGCTATTAGTTAAAGCACTGCTCCTTGATTACAACAGTTTAAAAAAGAGGTTTTGCTTTTGCTCTCAGCTTAAGAAGTAAGTAATTTTAAATCTCCCATATAACTATGCAGTATAAGCCATGAATGTATTTTCTGCTGTGGAAAAATTACACTTCAAAGTTGAAAGAATAAGGAACAAATGGCAAGATAAAATGATCACATTTAACAATCACATTTAAATACTTGTCCAGTTCAAAGTTCTCCATCAATAGCAAACACCACCACTTCCAAAGGGCAGACATATCCAGCTAAACACAAAATAAGTGCATTAATGGCATCATTGATTTTCATTATTCATTTGTTATTTCTGAAAATTTAATTAAAATAAATAAAATTTTGACTATTGTGTAATCAAAGGGAGCATCAAGTGCTACGTAAAGGGCCAACTCTAAAAAAAAAAAAGAATAAAAAATAATAATTAATATGAAGTCAGGAAAAAAGCACAAAGGACAAAATAACTAACATACATCTCACCATCAGCATGAAGATTCCACAGTCATTTCCATACGTTTGTTAGGAAACCTCTTTCAGGGAAAAAAAAGAAACCATTTGTGAGTGTCAATTGTTTTGTATCAACTTTTAACCTTTGTAGACCAGCACTATATATATATATCGTGGACTGGGACCCGGACACAGGCAGACGGACAACATAGTTCACCCAACACACGTTTATTTACACAAATTATTTACAAAGCACAAACCCCAGTGCCTCTTGCACCGATTCCCCAAAGTCCAGGCCTCTCCGTCATTTTGCCTTTCTCTTGGCCACCTCCCGTCCGCTCTCCAGCTCTGCCCTCTTCCACCCGACATCCACTGCTGACTGGAGGTAGGCGGCCCCTTAAATGGGAACCCGGATGGGCTCCAGCTGCTTCCCGGCAATCAGTCCTGGCCACACCCCAGCACTCCTCCGCAGACACGCCCCAGTGTGGCGGAAGTGCCGGCTGCACACCCGGAAGCCGTCCGGGTATTCCCTGTCTTCTTCCCCCAGGCAGTGGCCACGGGTCCCTACAGGGCTGGGCTTCCAAGCCCTTTACACGAGATCCCCAACATAACCAGGGCGGACGCCCCCTCGCGGTCTGGAGGAGGCACAAGCCCTCCTGTGGTCCTCCTGGGCATCCCGGCCGGGCTCCAGCCCCGGCCGGATGCCACATATATATATATATATATATATATTCCATGCCCTAACCTTTTCTTTACCTACTTTAAAAATGATATATGTTACTACTTGCTGTAAATAATAACTAAAAATGTATTTATAAAATATAAATATGTAATAATTACTTCTAACTCAAGTCCAGTCTTTTCACTCCACTGTCCTGGATTGATCCTTTTTGCAAGATCCTTGTCAATTGTAGACAAAGACATACAAATCTAAACAAAACAGAAAATCCTATTTTAAAGCTTTCTGAATGCTGGTCATAAGAACGAGACCGTCCCAGAACAAGGTCTGCAGAACATGACCTTATGCATGCATTAACAAAACAATTGAACAGCTTACCCAACATTTGCTTACTGAGGCCAGTCAAAAGAACATGTTAATCTCAGAATCAACAAGGTCCACAGAACATAACAGAACACAGAACAAGTTGGGACAACATACAGATCAGCAATGAAAACCCTTCTTCCCTGTGAAGTGTTTGGAGACACCATGTTGTCATACAACTAAAACATAAAGAAAAAAAAAATATTGCACCCACGTAAACTGTACCTTTGCATGAGCAATTCTTTCAATCAACTCCAAACAACTGATTCCAATCTGTAAAACAAATGTACAGCTTATAGAAAAATGTTCAACAGAGTAAAAATATATACTAGAAAATTTTGTTAGATTACAATATATTAAGAATTATCTGTCAGGAAATGTGCAGAAATCAAAACTCACTGTAGATTCCATATCCTCATTCAAGCCCAGGCTCCTAAAGTCAGCACGAATAAGACATGCTTTTGTGGTTCGAACAATAAATTCTGTTCCTGGTCTCTCAGTGTCAAGTACATAGTCCAGCTAATAAAAGTCCAATATCAGAAATTAGATTCAAAAATATATATTTACTGAAATGCTGTATAATTTACATTTAATAAAACTAACCAGTTCTTTTTGAGTCGGGTGATACTGTAAGGTCCAGCTTGCACGACATGCAGAAATATTTTGACAATTTGTTATTGCTTCACACCAAAGTCCACATGGTGTTTTGCCTGCTGATACAAAAGCACGAGAGCAGCGACACAAAAGTTGAACATTTTTTTTATTAGCTGAAGTAAAAAGGAAACACACCTTCACCACTCGACCCCAGCGACTCCTCTACATGTTCATGTACAGAGGTAGTACATCTTGACAGACTTGATGCCTTTTGACTTGCCTGTGTTGCTAGAGAAATTAGAACATAATTTAAAATAAGTCATGAACAATTATAAGATACATAACACATGATAGAGGTCTGCTGATGTCTACTAACCTACTACTGCTTGTCCTAAGTCAGAGAAGGTGATGTTTGCAATGTCATGAGATCTGTGACCACGACATAACTGGAGCTCCAAAATCTTCTTGTTTGTTGTTGTGTTTTTGTAATGGACTATGTTGCGCATCATGAAGATGTGTGTTGAGGCTGCCATATTGTTGAGAAAGTAGTTGCAAAGAACTGCTCCACAACTTGACTGATAAGCCATCCTTGTAGCTCTGGAACCAAGTTAATTCGTCTCAATACATCCTGAGGGTCTTTTGTGTTGGACTCATGAAGTCTGTCGTAAAGAACATAGTGATCAGCTGATCCAGTGATGAGGTGGCTTTGTGGACTTGGATTTTCTGATTTCTCAGTCAACCAAGGAAGAGATATCTTCAGTCTACCCTGCTTTGCTGAGTCAATGTTTTCCTGTGTTAATTTGGCAAGTCTTCCTTCATGTGGTTGGAATGGGATTGAAGATGACATGCGTAAATTTCCATGTGTTGCAAGACCTCGTGCAAAGTCGTACACAGAAACGTTGGGCAGGTGTCTCCAAGAGAAAAGGAGGTCGGCATAGTCCCTAGGACTCTCAGCTCTCAAATTAAACTTCAGGCTATACACAACACCATGTGGACATAATATGACTGACCATCTGCCTATAACATTTATTTAATTACAAAATACAGTGATCCCTCGCTATATCACACTTCGACTTTCGTGGCTACACTCTATCACGATTTTTTTCTCATATGAGCTTACGTCACAACGCATGCGCTTTCGGAGAACTTTTATCTAAGCCCTACGATGGCTCCTAAACGTGCTGCTTTTTCTAAGCCTTCTGACAATAAAACTAAGTACCAGAGGAAGATGCTTACTATCCAGGTGAAGGTGAAACTCTTGGATATGATTAAAGATGGCAATACCCTAAAAAAGCCTCCTCACGCATATCAAAAGACAGCGCCAGCAACTGCCTATCAAGATGTTCTTCAGCCGCGCACCCAGACACCTACTACCTACTCCTAGTACTTCTTTAGCGGAAGAAGACCACAACGCACCTGCTGAAGATACTGCACCACCTCTGAAGACTCTCCTACTGAGGTCATGCCTTCATAGGTTAGTGCTTGTGTGCAATTAAATGTACAGTACAATAATCTACTATATAAAAGCGTTCGGATTGTCCTTCTGTCCCGTGAGTGCAAAGCGTAGAGGTATTCCACTTATTACAGACTTACTACTTGCGGCTTCAGGTACGAAGCGACGAGATGTGAGCAGAGTTCTGGTGCTCTCATTGTTCCCTTGCTTTTGTGCGCGATGCGCTGGAAAAATAGACAAAATTATGTCTCTGGAAATAATTAATGTTGATGGAGTACAAATGCCTCACCGCGTAGTAAATATCAGGGGAGATGGTGCTTGCTTATTCTCATAGCTTATTTAGTGCACGACTATTGTACGACTTTGGACAGGCACTTGAGAGGATAAAAAAAAATGTAGGTTTTCGGGAGATGTTATGAATGGGCACTTTGATGTTCTCATTCCCTACACTTACATGCCTGATGTACACATGGAGCGCACAAAAATTGAGGATAAAAGTCTGTCGCCTTAAAAGGCAAGTGCACCTAATAATATGAAATTTGTAATGTCTAATATGTCTTATTTTCTCTTATTTTGTCTAATATATTGGGTAATACGAGTGTAATGGTGACTAAAGGGTGTTATTTCATGTCTAGAGGGCTCTAATAATGTTAAAACACGTATTTAGAAGGTCGTAAACAGGTTTTCTATACTCTAACTGCGAAAATATTCGATTTATAAATAAAAAATCCTTTACAACGGATTAACCGTGATAAACGAGGGTTCACTGTAATAGTATAAATAATAATAATAAATATTATTATCCTTTTTACTATGTTATATATAGTAATGCTCTTACCTGATGCCCCCCAGATTTTTTGTTCTCATTTCTACTCGCAACCTTGATAACATGTCCATGCGTGAACCCCTGGAATCAATATTGCAGGCCCTGCAGAGTTTTCTGACAACTCCAACCTAATACAGGTAATAATAAAATGTCATTAAACATGCCATAACAAAGACCATAGTTCCCCTTCACTCCATCTTAACTGATTTAGTAACAAATACTTAAATCCATCTATCTTCTGCTCATTAACTCATCCACAAGACAATCTTCGGATAATTTAATGATCTGTGCTTCTTCTGGAGCACTCTTTGAACTTGTTACTTTCTCATATTCAGTATTGAGTACTATTTGGGCTTTCCTTGTATGTTTACCAATCCATGGAGCCCAGTTCTCATAGGTGGGTTCCACTGAAAAAGGGTTCTGCGCACGACCTGAAGGGAAATACGAGTTAGTTAAATTTAATTTTAAGCCTAAAATAACAAATTAGATGATATAATAAAACATTTTAGGAACCAGTTATCAAATTTAAGTGGGTAATTACTTGGAAAAAATCCACGTGCAAACATCTCAAGACAGACAGATCGCCAGAACTGTTCAATGTCCACTTCGCCTTTGAATTCGCCAGGTGGCTCTTTGAGGTCACTCACTTTGTTATAAAGGGAAATAAGGGAAGATTTTTTCCTGGTATAAAATGTAGCATTAATGAAGAGACATAATTTAAATGTTTTTTACCTGCTAAGCTGAAAACACCTTTTTTATGAAGGTCCATGATAACAACTTGGAGATGATATCCACAGTTTACACATGAATAACTGTAGTCATTATCTGTTAATGTTTCAAAGTGTAAGTAACCATGGAGAAGGCTGTCTCTGTTTGGGTATTGGACTCCCCTGAGGTCTTCCAAAGTGTTGATGGCCCTAGTAGTTGAAATATGATTCTGAAGGAAAAAGAAGCAGGGTGAACAGAAAAATTTAGATTATAAAAGTCAAACTAAATGAAATGAATCAATCAAGCTCTGTCTTATGGACATTCATACAAACCTGCAACCCTTGTCTAAGGTACAGACAAAGTTCAAGACTTAGAAACAAGTGATTATCAAAATTGTGTAGTCCGTCCTGCCATTCCTGGTACCTGTAAAGCACACAATATACTGGGCATCTTCTTGTGTAGACCCAAACATCTACAAAACAAAAGGAAAACAAAAAGTGTTTTTCCAGTATTGTCTGCGTGTTGGGAGAAACATGCAAGGCCACACATTTAAGTGAATATTCAACTTACCATGCATTACACCTGCCATTGTTGCAATTTTGGCCTTTTTTGTGACCAACAGAGGCATTTCAAGTACAGTTTGTTCAGAACAAAATATACATGTTGTTTCCACAGGACACAACTGTGTAGGATACTCGAGTAATGACTTGGGTTTGCTTATTGCATCCAGAAGGAAAGCTAGTATTTTTTTCATCAAAGACATGTTGCACACTTCTTTGCAAATCAATGTTGGGCACATAAATACCTCCTTGCATTGTTTGTGCATCTGCTGATTTAGATGGTTCAGTCTTGAACAAGTCTCTATTAATTTGAAACAAGCGCCATTTACTGTACCAATGTTTTTGTGAGTACAGGATGTGCGAGCTTTTGCACAGGGACAATGCCAAGTGCTATCAGTCGAATTATAGCAGACCATGACTCTACCGAGACGGCTATAATAATGTATTGTAGACTCATGTATGGATAGCGTAATCTGCTTATTGGAGCCACCAAAACAGAAAATGGGACACAAACTGCCTGTGCTGCTTTTTGCCATTTTAGGCAAACTGCTTTATTTTCATTCCCAAAAAAATTTAAGGGCAACCTTTTCATCTAGAACAATGGGATTTAAGATATCTTCAAAAGCAGTGTCATGGCAATAATCAAGTGAGCGGAGATGTTCACACTGACTAAAAGGCAATCCACTTCTCTGAGCCAAAAGGTGGAATTGGCAGCATTCGTCCAGTTCACATTTAACATGATGAATGTTGCCTGTTGTCTTCCTTTGTACATGGACCGGAACAGAAAAACCATGGCCAGTTAGTTGAACTACTGACACTCCATTAGATACATCAACACAAATGCTGGAAAGATGAGACATGAGAGTTACATCCTGGGATATGTCTGTAGGTTTTCTTAAGATGTGTGTGTCCAAATTCTTTTTGAGCAAATCTAATGAGTGATGAGGGCACTTTGTTGTATTTCTTCTTTTAGAACTGTTTTCTGGACCCAGCTCATTAGGTTGGGGGGGCTCTTGTACTGGTAGCGGTATGTTATGGTAAGGTTCTTGTGCCAGAACAGGTAGGTTGTGGGAAGGTTCTTGTGCCATAACAGGTAGATCGCGGGAAGATTCTTGAGCTGGAAAAAGTAGGCTGTGGGAAGGCTGAGATGCAGATTTTGAGCATATTTTTAGATGACACTCCATACTGTTTCTTCTAAGTATTGTTTTTATGCAAAACGGTCAATGGTAGTGACCCTCAGACCTACATGGCAGATAGCAACGACATATTCTCTTATCTGTTAGAAATAAGAACCAGGAAAATGTAACAAGTCAGTAAATAAATTAATCTTGAAACAAAGCATTCAGATGCTAAACAATGGGACTATTGTGGCTATTATGTGGCTATATCATGGTCTGCGTCCAGTAAATTTACAAGCACCTTAAGTGATTTTTTTCCATGTCTGTACAATACCTTAAAGTAGACTGAAAACTCTAGTAGCCTCTGTTACATGGGGGACTCTTACCAAATTTTTAAAAGAATATTTTTGTCATGTCTGGCTAAAGTTTTCAGGTTTTTTGTGCTTTAACATGCAAGAGTTCAGTGCATCTTTGCACATTAATTATTCAGTCACCCTAGTTATATTGTAATAATCCACCTTGCATTACCTTCAAAAATGATTGCATTTTTTAAATGTGAATCTAAATGCTGTTGGATTCTTGCCAACCTCATCGACTGTCGGGCAGGGCATAGTGGACAATGATACAAAGTGCAACAATTCGTGCACTGCTGTGGCACAATAGCCTCACGTCTTATGGAGGGGTGCATCTGTAAAAGCACAAAGAAACAACACATCTTTGTTTTATTAATAAGCTTAATAAACATTTTTACATCACTTTAATTCACATGAATTTAAACATGCTTCTGATATCTTAAGGTCGTAGACATGTGTCTATTTAACGGTAAGATAACGTGAGCTAACTGGCTAGTAGTCACCGTAACTGAAAACAAACTCACTCCAGTCATCAAAGAAAGAAGTTACTTAACGCACTTGACCAAAACATTTACACTGCAATGATGTGTGTATGGCATGAAATAAAATAAAACTATATAATTCGGTGAAAGAAATAATAAAACGTAACTTGCCGTTCACGTTGGCCTCAAAAACTAAGTTGCTGTTGTTGTGGCTGAGCGTGCATCTGACATCAGTGGCTGAGAGTGCACGGTCTGCAGCCAGACCCTTTTGCTCCAGTCTGCATGTCAGGTCTAGCAGCGAGTGCACTTCATTCCATAACATTTCATCACAAAGGGTCTCGTCTATCCCTGACAGGACTGCTCAAATGTATCTCAGTAGATCCAGCTTTGAATCAGATGCACTAAACCTGGGATTTGTCCTCCTATGGGGCAGACTTGATAAATATGCCACAGATGAAACTGAAGCCCCTTGACCACCAGGCTCACAGCCACTCGGAGGAGGATCAGTTACTTTAGGAAGTCATAATCATGAAGTCTTTTGGGTGGGAGGTTTCACGACCAGTAGGAACTAAAAAGATAAAAATGGGGCCACACTAACTGGACAGGCTCCCCTGTCTCTACGCATCAATGTTGCTGTGCGCATGAAGCAGAATACGAAATCATATGCCTCTTGGGGTTCCATTGGTGCAAGACCCCACTTCTGGTACTTTGTGACGTGTGCGTAGCTGTCTTTCACCCTAAAAATGAGGCTGAGTCTCAGCACTTTAGCAGAACCAGCTTTATTTAACTTGAAACAGGAACAGCATGGTAGATCTACCACTCTCCTAAACACAGACACAGAGAATGGGCAGGGTCGGGGCCAGGTCAGTGACCAAGTTATATTGTTTACTGCATTCATAATGTTCCTTGCATCACCCATAAGCGACAGGCACTTATAGCATGACCACGATCGCTTGTAGTTGTCTCCAAGGCGCTATGTAGTGGCGCTGCAAACCTGTGGTTGACTCACCGACAGACAAGCAGCCCTCCACAGATGTGGCGAAAACAGTTCAGAAACCTAACAGTATTAAGAACCTGATTTAGTTTTTTGAATAACAAATTAACATATTCATAACATCTATATTGTAACAAGAACGACCAAGAGACATTAAGAAGGTTTGGGGCAGCCACCCATATAATATTTCCTGGCTGCAAAATCTGTTCAGAAGCAAAGACATGTTCACGATTGAGTCCAAAACAGAATTGACTCTCCTCTTATGATGGTGGCTTTTTAATCCCCTGCAGGGGAATTGATGTCATCAGGACCGGAACTGGAAGTGACGTCGTTCACTGCCCCAGAACAGGGTGAGATTTCCCGGGAATGGTTTGTAAAGAATTGAAAGAGAGAATTAGTGCACTCGCCACCCCTGGTCCAACGTGGAACTACATTTATTCTGGCCCTTTGGTTGTTCCCTAAACACGTCTGTGTGACAAAATATATATATATATATATGAATATATATATTCATTTTGTTCTGAATTGTAATCTGATTATTAGGTGTTTACCTGCCAGGTAAGGCTTGTGGTTGGTTGGTCAGCTGGCAAAAATCGCCACGTCCTGTCAGATGCAGATCATAGGTATGTGATACAGTATCTGCCCAATAATACGAAGAGTACATAACACGTGTTTCACCCTTATAGGACTCATCAGGTATACACACTTTTCCATCCACTTACTGGGTTTAAATCTCAGACGTCAGCACCTGTGACGAAGCCTCTGACGCAGTGCCACACAGCTGTTTTGCTTTGGCAGGGTGAAGATTAGAGTATTACATTCTTTTCGGTTTGGTCAATACGGGCGAAACATTTATTGTGTACTCTATGCATTATTTAACAGATATTGTATCACATACCTATGATCTGCTTCTCGCAACTGAGAGGTGTTTTAGATGTTTGTCAACTGGTTGACTAACCACAAGCATTACCTAATCATCTCATTCATCAAATCAAGTGTTCTGGATTTTCAGATCCTTTGTTCTGCATATATCTTTCAAAGAGAGTTTGAACCATGAAATAACTGATAACGGGGGAGAGGTTAAGTATTTGTAGGCAGAACAAAGCAAATTAAGTCTTTCATGTGCGCCATGAATTTATTGAATATTTGTTAACTATTGTTTTGCTGATGGAAATAATGCAGAATTATTATTATGAATTTAATTCATTTTAGATTTGCCCTGAACAGCAATGGGAATAAGAGCAAATAGTTTAAAAAACATGATTAGCATAACATGGGTAGCATTTTAGTGTATGAAGATTGGGAAAGAGTAAATATTTTTAGATGAATACATTTTAATAGGCCATCGATTGGGTAAATTAATACAAGAGACAAATATTTATGTTATTTGGAGTTAATCAGAGTATACTGTAATCTAAAACAGTATGAAATGTCTATGAGAGATTATGTTAAGTGACTATCATCACAGTAGCATTCCAGAATTGCTAGTTAAAGCGGTGGTGAGGACCACTTCACTGTCTGTCGATTAGGAGGGGAATGACAATGACATGAGACACAAACTCCTGTAAAAGTCGTACGTCAGCCATCAGTGAGCAACTGCTGCTAATTGTTTAATCAAATCTGAACATGCAGGTTGGAGGCGGGCGGTCTTCTCATAGTTTTATTTTATGGTTCAGCATTTCTTTAAAAAACATCACTTGCTGTTACAGTAAAAAAGTGCAAATATTATAGAAGGTTGTTTGGAGAGATCTTGACATCATTTCATCCTTTATTAGGAAGTTTAATTGCCCTTATAGTGATGACAGCTAACAGACAAATGCAGTGCGGTGCTCCTCAGTGCTTCAAAACCAACAGAAGCAGCTGTCTGGTTTTGTTTGATACAAAGTTACAAATCAGTGACACAGTAAATGTCTTTAAGTAAAAAACACATCAGACAGCTGATGAATTTGAATTCTGAGAGTTTAGCTGCCACTGCCACAGAGAAATGCATGTTGTGTGTCTGATGATTTAAGAAAAGAAAGACGTCCAGTAAATCAGACAAAGACAATCAGCACAACGTCAGACTGACAGAGAGCAACGGAGGGAATACTGTCTGGAAATTAATATGAGGGTCCAGAAAAGACAAAAACACACAGCTGTTACTGTACACTGTATACAGTATATGATATGTGTGTGCGTGTGTGTGTTTGTGTGTGTGTGTGTGTGTGTGTGAGGGCCTCTCGTGAGCACAGGGTGGTCCAGCACAATCCATGGAGGAGTCGGAGGGGCTCTGAGCAGCACAGCACAGGATGGAGTGTCAGACCACCACTGGGCACAACCTCAGCTCATCTGAACCTGCTGATTTAATGTGCTGCTCGCTGTGATGATGAAAGAAAGTCAAAGTGACTGAGAACAAAAAACAAAACAGCAGACAGAGGAGAAGAAGGAAACTGCAGAGAGCCAGCAACTGACCACGTGGAGCTGTGAGGAGAGACCACCGCAGCCCTGAGCGGCTCCTGACAAACAAATATAATGAAGACATCTGAGATTTGATGAACTCATTAGTGAGTAAGAACTGAAATGAAGAAACAAACATCCTGAGAGAATTTGTGAAGTACACACAGCAGAGAGACGCCTCATGTGAATTACGTCAGCAGAGAGAATATGGCAGTCGCAGGGCCTCAGTGTATAAACATCTCAGTGTGCAGGCAGGACGGCTCAGTCAGGGGACACACATGGAGCTCAATAGACTGAAACGCGTTGTTATCCTCACAGTAATGCATCTTGTTATAAACTGATTTATGAAACTGAAGTGTATGGATTTTATTACACTTTCTCATGTCTTTTGTTGTTATCGACAGTCTGTGGAAATCTTCTTGTCATCATTTCTATTTCTCATTTTGTTCAGCTGCACACGCCAACTAATCTTCTGATCCTTTCACTTGCAGTGGCCGATTTCTTAATAGGTTTGTTTGTGATGCCCATCTTTTTGGTTCAGCTGATTGAAATTTGCTGGTACTTTGGAGTTATTTATTGTTATTTGTATCAGGCACTTGCAAATATTCTTAGCATATCTGTGATATATAATGTGGTTTTAATATCCATTGATCGCTACATTGCTGTCTGCCATCCTTACTTTTACAGCTCAAAAATAACTTTAAGTGTTGCAAAGATCAGCATTGCTGTAGTGTGGCTGTTTGCACTTTTCATTACAGTCATACTTTTATGTCTTAGTGATATTGTAACAGATATATGTGAAGGAGCTTGTGCAGTTTTCACTTCTTATGAAATGGCCATTTTTATTTTATTCATATCTTTTTTTATTCCTTATTCACTGATGATTGGTTTTTATATCAGAATATTTGTAGTTGCAAGAAGCCATTCAAGAGCCATCAACTGTATGATAGAAAAGAGACAAACTGAGGAGGTGAGTGACAGTAAAATATCAAAACCATCTGAAAGAAAAGCTGCAAAAACATTAGGAGTAGTCGTGGGGGTTTTTATGATCTGCTGGCTGCCGATCAATGTATATAATCTGTTTACTGAAAGCAGTATAATCACATATATCATCAGGAATGTCTTTGTGTTGGTAAGTGAAGTGAACTTTGCAGTTAATCCAATTCTTTACGCTTTTCTTTATTCCTGGTTCAGAAAAGCACTGAAAATCATCCTGATGTGTAAAATATTTAGCCCAGCTTCTTCAGTGCTCAGTTTACTGTAAATGTTAAGGAAAATAAAAAATACAAAAGTAATTTTCTGTCTTTCATATTTTAAATTATTTGGACCTTATGCCTTTGCTCCTTTGTCATATTAGCAGTGCAATACTTGGACATATTTCTTAACAATACAATCATTTCATATTCGCTGTATTGTTTTAAAGGCTGTTTTTGTTAAAATTCAGCTCTATTGGTGCAGAGTGTACACTGTTTATGAATTTTGCTTATTTCACCACAGTTATTTTTATAAGACTTCTTATTTGAATGTGTAATAAAGAGAATTGAAAATGTAGGAGACTCCTGGAAATTCTTTGAAACACTTCATGGTTTCTTGGTGGCTTTTTTACATTGTAAAATGATTATTGTTATTTCTATTATTTTGGGACGGAATTATTTATTTGATCATAAATTGTTATATGCTGAATTTTACTTAAAATCTGGAAATAATCTTTAAATAAATCTTTTAATATCTGAATTACAATTGGCACAGACTTTCAGATTTCACAACTAAAAACAGCAGAGCTCAGATGACGGCCTACATTCTGTTCAACTTTGGTCAGGCAGGTGGAGATTTGTTTAAGAATCAAAACTTACAAGAAACTTCTTCATTTATTATTTAGTTTTGTCTCATGTTAAACTTTTCATTTTAATTGTGAAGTTATGTTTCCTATTCCTGCTTTAATCCGCACTCCTCCTCAATAAGGCAGCAGATGACAGACGAGTGTAGACGGAGCAGTCGGCCTTCACTCCTCACACTGCTGGCTCACTAAATGACACTGAGGTGACTGTGAGGAACTGAAATGGACGACTGAGAAGGTCAAATGAGGTTTGATGTCCACAATTAAACGTAGGATTTGCTGCTTTAGACTGACATTTGTTAATATTTGTGAAGTCTCATTAGCCGCAGCTGCTCACCTCATACAGAATACAATTAATACTTCAGAGAACAGTATTGTGCTCAATTCCATAAAAAACAGAGAAATTTAAACCTTTAATAAAAGTATCACATTGGGATCTCATTAAAACTCTGCTTGTTGTGGCTCTTTAAAACATTTTTTCATTTATTAAGAAGTATTTCCTTATTTTTAAAAGCACACTTGTATGACTTTGAATCATTTTTATATTCCTCGCTGCTCTCCCATCTAGTAGGTTTGCTGCAGTAAAATATTTCTGTTCAAATTTAGCACATAATATACGGGAAGGCATTTTTTGGTGAATTTCTTCAACGCATACATCAAGTTGTGTCTTTAGCAGACTTTTCAGGACTGTACAATGGATGCATGTGAGATTCACTGTTAATACATTCTCATTATGTGCAAATAAAAAAAATGTTTGCAGAAAACTGAGTTTGTTTCTTTATTTTTTAATCTGAGGTATGAGTTCACCAGTAAACCTGACCCATAAATTGTGTTTGAAGGTATTATGGTCTGCACTGTATAAGACGATTCCTGATGGACTCTCAGTTCCTTTATTTCTGCTCTGCTCAGCTGATGCTTTACTTGTTCCACTTTAAGAGTTGCCCCCTCATTTCAGACCCCCTTGTGTGTTTATTCAGGAGGTATTATGATGTGGTGGTCCGCACTTCTGCCCTTTTCATTTATTGTTCTTGTTCCAGTCCTTCTCCCGGTCATTGCTGGTGTTGAATCTCCATTTTCTCTCTTTGCATGTGTGGCTTTTACTCTTCAGGACAGCAGAAGACTTTTATTATCCCAGAGGGAAATTTGTGAGTAGCAGGAATCTGTGACACGTAGGACATTGTTAAATAGGGACAATAAAATAATAAAAGAGACCACACATGACAGTCATTGTTGTAATCAGCACACACACCGTAAGACTTCTACAAAACAGAATAATGATTTATGAACAATAATAACGAGGAGCACACACAATAATTCAGAACTTCACATGACTCAGAAGACTGATAGCTCTGAGATAAAAGAGGACTTCAGTCTGGGGGTCTTCATTCTTGAGACCCTAAATCAGCAGTTTAATTGGCCACAAGTGACACTTTGTAAACAGAGGATGGCTGCTGTGTGACAGAAATGAGTTGGCCTCCTTTACTTCTTGTTTGTGATGGTGGTCAGTGACAGAAGACTGCTGCGGACCCCACTTTCATAGCTCACTTTAATGCTGTCAGTCACACAGTTTTTCTTCTTTATACCGAGATTCACTAAATAACATTCATCCATCAATCATCTTAAACTGCTTATCAAGAGCAGGTCACAGGGTAGCTGTAGCCAGTCCCAGCAAGCATTGGGCACAAGGCAGGAACAATCACTGGACAGGACGCCACTTCATCACTGGGTAAACACACACACACACACACACACACACACACACACACAGGCCAGTTTAGCATTGTCAATCCTCTTCTGTTGTACTCCTCCATATTTTGCAGTGAAAGTTAAAAAGTGTGACATTCTGTTGGTGAAATCTTCCAATATTCACATGAATGAACCAAAAAGAAACAGGGAATGGCAGCTTATTATAAACATTTGAATGTCTTGTTGTCTCTACGTTCTTCTTCTGAATTAATAATTTGCATTCCCTCCAGAAATAGTGGATGAGCTTCTGGGAACCACACAATAACACACACATTAATTGCTCGCAAATCTTGTATAAACCTCCATGTCTGTGCTTTCTGAACAGGAAAGATTGGCTGTTGCAGCGACTTTCATATGGAATTACAATTCTCTTCTTAAACAATGCTGTTATCACAGGATGCATGTCCTCTTTATCTTCAGGTTTCAGAGGAGGGGTTTAGAATACCACACTGTAATATAGACAGGGTCCACAGACAGCATCCCATTTTTAAGACCTAAGCAATGTGCAGAAGCAATTAAAAAGGCAAATGAAATGTGAGGTTCAATCATAAAACTGTTGAATATCGATTGAGAGATGTTATGCTTGGACTATATAACTTACTAGTGAGAGGGCATCTGGAGAGAGATGTGGAGTTCTGAGCAGTACGCTACAACAAAAGACACAGCAGCACCTTAAGCTGTGTAGTAGACGACATGATCCAGGAGCATCTTGGGACTGAAGGACATGTCATGCTGTGACAGACTATGACAGACTCAGAGACTTAAACCTGTTTATTCTGAGCAGAGGAGGCAATGTGGTGATCTAGTCCAGGTCCTCAAAATCCCCAAAGACGTTCATCAGGCTGATCCAGCAGAAGTGTTTCGGTTTAAGAGTGAATCACAGGCTCAAGGACACAAAAAATGATTAAGTGGAAATTAATTCAGGACTGAAGCCAGGAAACACAAAGAGTTGTGGGACTCTGCATTAAACTACCAAGACATAGGGTTGAAGTAGAAACCGGGCCCAAACCCTTTTAAGGGAGGATCAAAAGGAGACACTGGGACAGTTTAGCCATTCACTAATGGCTGAATGGTCTCCCATTTTTGTAAATTTTTATGTTCTCATATTTTTTTTTTATCTTGTACCTAAATGCAGGAGCTTGAACTAAGTGGTCTAGGTGAACTGAGGACAAAAGGGTCATGACTAATGTCTTCTCTGTTTTAAACCTCGGTCCCGAAATTTTCAACCCAGAAAAATTAACTGATTTTTTGGATTAGATTTTTTAAACCCTTTTTAAGGTAACACTGGGGCTTCTAAATGTTGTCATCTGGGGTATTTTTTAAAGCATCCCCATATACAAAAGCCCCTTTTTCAAGATTCTTTTGTGTTCCTGGAAGAAAAGGCTTTCTGTTTTTCAACCCCACAAACATGTCAGTCTGAAGCATAGTTAGTGCCTTCATCCTCTGTTACTGTGAAATCCTTTTCTGAACTGCAACATTTTTTTAAATCAGCTGCCTGATAGAAGATTTTGAGCTTACCGACAACAAATGGGAAAAATTTTTTCAACTGTTAAAATTATTTGGGGTTCATCAAAATTCTGCTGTTTATGAGCCATGGTTTGTGTTACCCCCACCTCTAAGGACCTGCACTCGGGTGTCCTCAATGATTCTGGGAGGGTTTGAGGTTTTTCTGTTTTTTACATCTTTAGTTTTTTTGCCCCCTCATGTCATAAAAGTTAGTTTAACTTGTACTCCACCCTTTGGGGCTATGTAACCTTCATTCTGTTACCTTCTTTGGCTTCTGAACACGTCGGCAGTTGATAGCTCAGAGTCCCCGACCCTGAATTCTTCCAAGGTGGACTCTAATTTTTTAGGCCTTGTGTATTAAACATACATTTTTTTTTCCCCCATGTAATATTTTCCTTTACTGACATTAAATTTCATCTACAAACTTAAAATATCTGCTGTCCAAGTCCCTTTTAAATAATTTAATGGATTCTAAATTACACCCTTTTGAGAATTATTTAAGCGCATAGTTGACTCTAAACATCGACTTTCCGACATTGTTCAAACCATTAAGAAGGTAACAGAATGTCAGGTTATATAGCCTTATGTGTGCGAGAAATCACAGGGTTTCCCCCTTTATACCACCTGTTGAGGCCTCATCTGGGGCCCTTGGGGCAGTTTTCGTTCCCGGATTTAAAAAAAGGGCATAAAGCACAAAAAAAAGTCCAGAAAACACCATCAAGCATATAAGAAAAATTATTCTCTGCCTCCTTAAGGTATCTTTATAAGCCCCGGGATCTCAAAACCAACAGCATCGCTAAGGGCCGCTGTAGCATTCAAACGAGTTCTACCAGGTTCTTAAGCAGTTTGATTTCCGGACTCTGAACTCTGTGCTCCCCGCCTACAGTAGTAGATTACTAATATCAGTTACACTTGTTACTACTGTTGTTTTTATTATTATTAGTTGTTACTATCTATTTATTGCTGCTTCTATTTTTGCTATCTCTTCACTTACCTATTCGTTTTATGTGTCTATAGTATAGTTCTTTACCTGTCTTGAATATATCCTGTGCTTATGATCGCTGCAATCCCTTTCCCTAGTAAACGTTATTCCATGCCACTTGTCTCCCAATGCATGTCGGATAGTATGACAAAAGCCACTTGACTTGACTTGAAATACAGCAAGTTTGATCTGTCACCTTGGCACCTGTGAGCATTGAGCCAAATGACACACCCCATTCTGCCATATTGCAAGGGACTTCTCATTTCTTTTAAACTCCGCCCCACAAACATGAAAAAGGGAATATAAAAATACTTCACTGCGGGTCACCTTTCCAGTTACTACAATCAGTGAAATTCCTGTTCTTTTTCATTTCTTTTCTGTTCCTCAATTACTCCTCGGGTGATGTTCCTTTCCATCGACTCCCTCCTGGTGAGATGTGGAGGATGTTTATGCCAGACTTCTGGGGCCAGGACCCTGTCTGAAGGATGCACTAGTGGGTCAGGCTGAAGACTCCAGAGTATGGACAGTCGTTTCCCAGATGTCCCCCTTTATATGGAGAATTTAGATTAGGAGATCAATGTGCCATGTTATTAGTTTTAACCTTGACTATTAGAAGCTTTTGTTTGAAACCCTTATAATGTCTTTTTTTTTGATAAAGGCCATGGACCTACCTTCTACAGCTTGCCTGTCTTTTCACTACTTTGTTTTGAACTTCTTTTGTCAAAAATTTGTGTTCTCTATGGATGGTAAGAAACTTTGTTTTGGGAACATGGCTGCTGAGGCTTCGCTGAAAAACTAAGAGCTCCCCAATGTTCAAAGGGTTTTAATCTTAAGAAAATTAGTATCCTACACATGAAGATATAAAGATTTTAAATGCCTTTAATTTCATATATTAAGAATCATCAATACCTTAGGTGATCAAGTTAAATCAAATGTATTAGTTAGCTAAATTTGAGCTATATAAGAGTCACCTCAAAATACCAGGGTTCTCATCGAGAAGTAGTCTGTTAAAGAAGTAATGAAAAAAAAAAGGAAACATTTAAAATAATGAAACATGATTGTCATTTGTTGCTGTCATCAAGGATTTGATTATCATTATTTCTTTCAATCAGGTTCTATTTGGAGGATGTGTTGTGTTCAAGTTACATTCCGTGTTTGTCAACCATTGTAAAGATAACAGGTTTCATTCATCAAGTGTTTACTACCAAATCGAACTCGTGAATCTAAGATGTTTAACAGGCATTCCCGGGAAATTTAAATTGTGGATTTCCTTGAATATTTAAACGGTGGCGGTCTGTGAACTTTAAATTTTAACCTTTCCCCGTCCGCAAAGTCAGTTCACGTGAGCCGGAGAAGCGCCAAGCTTCTCAGCTGTGCTTTGTGCTATCTCATGCAATCTCGTGATGTCCACAGCTTTATTTAATGTTAGCTTGACTGCATACCAGCAATTTAAACTCTGTTACAGCAATTTTAACTCTGTTACAAAGTGATCAAAAATCTCTTTTAAACCCTCGGCTTCTCTTTAAACTTTTATCTCGAATATCATATTCATCGTTGAGCATAAAACGCTATGAACTTAATTTAAACTTTAGGTTTACACCGTGAATTGTTTCGAAGTAGCTGCACTCATAAATATGCTTTTGCGCCACTCCTTATTCTTTGCTGCCTTCTCAATTGTGTAATGCGTTTTTTGAACAGGTTTCATTCATCTTAGTGATCACTACCCAAATCGGTACTCGTGAATCTTAGATGTTTAACAGGCAGCGTGTCATGAACGTAATTTAAACTTAAGCTTTACACCTTGCTTTCCTATTGATATGTGTACAAAGGCTTGTTCAGCGTCAGAGGGTTTCTAGTAGTTCACGTGAGCCTTTGGAGTACATGCATCAAAGCATCTCAGCTGTGCTTTGGTATCTCGTGCAATCCTCGATGTCTACGGCTTTATTTAATGTTAGCTCAGACCCGGGCACTTAAAAGTTGTACCCGCAAAATCGATTCATCTTAGGCATGACAAATGCCAGCTCCCGTTATGAACCTAATTTAAAGTTAAGCTTTCACCCTGCCTTCTATTCGTTTGCAAAAGCATGGTCCTTCACCAGCAATTTTAACTCCGTTACAGCAATTTTAACTCTGTTACAAAGTCACCAAAGCCGTTATACCCTGCGTTTCTCATTAAACTTGTATCTCATGAATATTGTATTCGTGAAGGCATGACAAATGCCAGCGGCAGCCTGTCTATGAACTGAATTTAAACTTTAGGTTTACCGTTTGTTTCTGAAATACCTGCCTTATGAATATCTTGTATCGGCACTCACTTCATATTTGTTTGCTCCCTTTCTCAATTGTGTATCCTTTTTGAACAGGTTTCATTCTTCAGTGATCACTACCAAATCGGTACTCGGGGAATCTTAGATTTTTAAAAGGGAAATTTCCCCGGTATTAAGTTTTGGATTTGCCTGTGATTTTTTAAAGCGGAATCGTTCCATGAACTGTGGACGAAGGTTCAAACAAATAGCGGGAAGACACCAACTAATAAGCAGAATCTTTTATTTCTGACCTCTGTTGAGAAAAAGTGGTTTTTCCCTTTACAGGGGAGAAAATGCAGGAAAAGGCCCCCCTGACAAGGGGTTCAGCTGCATTTATAACAAAATCTTCAAAGAGAATGATTAAAAAAATAGAATACCATTCAAGGCCATAAAACATTCTATACAAAAATCTCTGATTACAAAGGAAGCATAAATTTAGTCTTATATTTGGAATGAAGCTATCAGAAACCTGTCATAGCCACTGCTGAAACAGCGGGGAAGAGTCAAAACTGCATTCCACACAGCATCTACCTAATAAGCACATTATTTGTATCTGTTTTTAATAATACCATGGCATAAGAGAACGGAAATTTTCATCAGAAGCTAGGCAATGATTTTAACTTCCATTCCATTCCCTTTTAAACTTAAAAGTTTAAATAATAAGAGAGTTAAGCTAAACAGTCCAGGTCGAAGAAGCTGGGAAGAGAATTGGGCCTGGGAAAGAAGATGCATGCGCTCTGCATGGAGGAAATAAGCTTTAGTTATTGAGGCAGTGAAAAACTTCTGGATAAAATAACGGATTAACGGAATAAGACAACAGCAAATCAAAAGAATAACAGTTAAAGCAACTAAAAGGGAAACAAAATGGATTTGAACCATTGGCCCCAAGAGCCAAAAGTGGATATAAACCATTCATCAAGAGGGGTATCGATGCCTGAGTTTTCAGCCAATTCTAGGGAGAGAGCGGTCAGACCAGCGAGGGCACGGGTAATGGAACCATCAGGGGCAGTATTATTCGGAATGTGCGCATAGCAAGCATCTCCAAACATAGCACAAACACCACCTTTTTCAGCTAGAAGCATATCTAGTGCTAGGCGATTTTGCCAGGTCATAAGGGAGGTTTTATCTAATTGCTCATGTATTCCTTCAACAGCTTCTTTAGTAAAATTCAGGAAAGCGCTGTTGATTGTAATATAAATAATTTATCCAATCCACATTTTTATTGATAGTGATTATGGGAAAAAGAGATTCAATACCAGCAGCTACTTGATCTCTTGCTTTAAATTTGTTAGGGACACCTCTAGGCACACCTATTGAGTCAATATACACACCTGGACCATGTAATGAGAAATTTGCAACAGATGCTAAGGATCTACGAACACGATGTAAATGGGGAGAGGATGGAGGTTGTTGGCCATGAAGGGGAAGGAGACGGAAAGGCATGACCAATTGTACAAGGGCACAGGTACCAGTCCATTCAGGTGGGAGTATGTCCAGTAATTTAGATCTTCGGCACATCCACCAGACATCCGACGGCGGTGTGGTGGGAGGTGAACCAACTAAGGGAAATGTTATTGGGGAAAAGGTAGAGGCATTGATAGAGACGTTGTAAGTAAAGGAGCACCAGGGGAGGGAAGGAGCCAAGGAAAACGCATTCTTCTTAGGGGGCTCGAGTGAAACAAGTGTAATTGCCAATATAGGGACGGGAACATAGGGGAGTCATAGGTTGAATTGGGGAAAAAGGGTATGCAAGGTATGACATTTGGGATTCGTTGGAGGGAAGCGGTAGTAAATAGGTAAAGCAAGCAAGGAAGGCCAGTGGGGTCTGAGGGATCAGTTAAGGGAAATGGGGTAGTGGCAAGGTGAGGGCGTGCAGTGGCACATGCATAACAGTTGGATTGGTTTATCTGTCGCGCAGAATAGAGGACCCACTGCAGCCATCGGTTCTGGTCACCGTATCCAGTTTCTATGGAGAATGTAGAGGAAAGGGTGGTGATATTTAGAGAAATAATCGGTTGTGAGGGTAAGTCGTCAGGAGGAGGTGTAGCAGGGATATTTGAGCTAAGTGAGATAAAAGCTGGTTGTGTCTCTGTTACCTGTATAATAAATTTTCCAAGGAGATCTGCGCCAGAAACATGGGCCCCTAATATATAGATTCCTTTATCATGATATGAGGGATCTTTTATAGTGATAATCAAAGGATTACAAGTTTCTACCTTACATTCATGAATTGGGGTAAACCTTGATTTAATTATAGAAAACCTTGTTTTTAAATCATGTTCCTGGGCTTCCCCGGATTATACCCCAGTCCTGGTCGCCAGTGTGTTTGCAAACACATCACTCCAGCTTGAACATTCAGATAGACTGGAGGAGGAATTCAAATCAGTTTTGTACCTGGGTCAGGTCACACAAACGTATTTTTCAGACAATCTCCATTTGTCTTGTCCACTGGACCCACAGGAGCAATGGAACAAAAGTCAATCTGGAACGAGGCAGTTTTCCCTATTTGGAAAGTTAACGTGGGAAAGTCCCCATGTATTTGCTTCAATTGGTGAGTCCGATGGTCACCACCTGTTTGTCCTTGTCCTAAAGTCAGATGGATAGAAAAGATTAGGACTAGCAAAGCTATGAATGCCATTTTTTGCAATGCGACACGTGAATCCAGGCGGGAAGTCCTTCGACTTTAACACGTGAGGTGTGGATAGCAGCACTTGGAATGGTCCCCTCCAGCAGGTTGATGCCAGTGCTTCCTTCGGGTGTCTCTGACCAGTATCCAGGTTCCCAAGGGAATCTGTGACTCCGTTTGGAGGACTAGTTCGCCAAGCCTGGTTAACCTGCTCGTGGACCTCCTTCAGGGATGCTCGGAGACCTGTAAGACTGGAAATAAGATCATTGTCCACAGTATGCAGATTGACATTGCCAATGACCATGCCAACAGGCATGGGCGTCGTCAGAATTTCAAAAGGCGACAGTCCCAACTGCCCGTGTCCTCCCTCTCAATCCCATTAAGGCCAGAGGTAAAGCGTCAGGCCAGGTTAAATTCGTCTGCTCTGCAGATCTTAGCCAATTTAGATTTCAGAGTGCCATTGCACCTTTCTACTATACCTCCGGTTTGAGGGTGATACTTGCAATAGTGATGCACATTTATCTGGAGCCAAGTGGTCAATTCATTTATTACAGAGTTCACAAAATGGGTACCATTATCAGTCTGCAATTTTTGTGGTATTCCCCATCTTGGAATGATTTCTTTTATCAAGGCTTTTGCCACAGTTTTTGCATCTGCATGTTTGGAAGGGAAAGCTTCCACCCATCGGGAGAACACATCGACAATTACCAAGCAGTATCGGTACCCTTTAGATGGTGTTAGTTCAATGAAGTCCATTTGAAGATGTTCAATGGACCCATTGGGTTAGGTGTGACAGCCGGACTTACCGGGTACCTTTACCTACGCTAAATTTTTGACATAGTGCACAGCGTCTGCAGAATTGCTCTGCATACATAGAGAAGCCTACGGCTTCCCAATGTCTCTCGACATCTTGAATCATGGCATCCTTTCCGGCGTGGTCCAGGCCATGTGCGATTTTTGCCATACCTGGAAAAGAAGCTTTTGGGAGGAAAGGTTTGTTATTTTGCTTGTGAGTCCAGACCCCATCAGAGAGGGATCCTTCTTCGGACCATTTTCTCTTTTCTCTGTCCGTGGCTGCACTCTGTAAAGAGATTATTTGATTATCAGTGTCCTTTGTCATCTTTCTGTTGAAATAAAAAATTGGTGTGTTATTGTAGGCAGCCTGTTTAGCAAAGTGATCAGCCAGGTCGTTTCCTTTGCTAACAGGATCTTGTTTCCCTGTGTGGGCCTGGCATTTAACTATTGCCAGTCTTGATGGTTTTATTATAGCTTCGAGGAGGGATTCGACTAATTTCTGATGTTGGATGGGCTTACCAGTACTGGTTTTAAATCCCTTAATTTCCACAATGCTCCATGATCATGGCAGACTCCAAAAGCATACCTGGAATCTGTATAAATGGTTACTGCTTTCCCTTCTGACAGCTGACAGGCGGCGAGAGCAATTAATTCAGCTGCCTGCACGCTTAAACTTGATGAAATTCGGTTTGCCTCCAGCAAGCGGTCACCTTTGACCACTGCATAGCTGGTTGAGGGTGTTCCATTATCCAATCTCAAGGAACATCCATCTACGTAGAGTACTTCTCCTATTTCTAGTGGAGTTTCCTGCAGGTCTGGTCTGGGTTTTATGACCTTAATTATTTCGTCATGACAGCTGTGTGGTTCTCCTTCTTCTTCACTTGGAAGAAGAGTGGCTGGATTGAGAGTGGAGCATCTTTCAATTGTGACATTTGACAGAGTACAGAGTACGTTTTGATAGTGTATTGCCCTAGCAGTAGTGAGATGTGAAGTTTTGGCCTGTACTAAAATGGAGTGTACAGCGTGAGGCACCTTTACTGTTAGGGGGCTCATGAGCACTATATCTGTACTGGCTAGCACGGCTTCTGTTGTGGCTGCTACTGCTCTGAGACAGGTTGGAAGTCCCTTAGCCACTGGATCCAATTTTTTCGAAAAATAGGCTATTGGCCTTTGTTTTTCTCCATGGAGCTGTGTTAGTACTGCATTCATATATCCCCCCTTTTCATCCACGAACAAAGTGAATGGACGAGAATAGTCAGGGAGCCCTAACGCTGGCGAGAGAGTAATGCACTTTTAAATCACATAGAGCCTTCTCAGCCTGCTCATTCCACTGTATGCGGCCAGAAAGAGGAAGGTCAGCAGTGTTAGCTAGATTTTGCAAAGGCTGTGCTCTTTCAGAAAAATTTAAAATCCAGTCGACAGTAACCTAAAATGCCCAATACAGACATAACCTGTTGTTTTGTGACCGGTCTGGGCAGGTTTTGAATAGTGGTTATGCGGTCTTTTGACAGAGCTCTGGTACCACAAGTGATGTCATGCCCCAAATATTTGACAGTGGTTTGAACTAGCTGCAGCTTGGCCTTAGAAACCTTGTGCCCATTTTCTGCAAGATACTTGAGCAATAATTCTGTATCTTGTGTGCATGCTTTCTCTGTTTCACTACAGAGTAATAAATCGCGCGACGACTGTATCAATCGCACTTCCCTGTCAGGCCAGAAGCCTTCCAGGTTTTGAGCAAGCACTTGGCCGTACACAAGGAGCCTCTGTATAACCTTGTGGCATAACGGTCCATGTCCAACGGCGGTTTTGAAAAGTAAAAGCAAACCAAAACTGAGAATCAGAATGTACAGGAATAGAAAAGAAAGCATTTGCTAAGTCAATAACTGAGAAATAACGTGCAGATGGAGGGATTGTAGACAGAATAGTGGAAGGATTAGGCACGATCGGTGCTCTAGGAAAGATAGCAGAATTGACTTGTCTGAGGTCTTGGACAAAGCGCCAAGAGCCATCAGCTTTCTTTACTGGCAAGATAGGAGAGTTTACAGGAGAATATTTAATAGGAATTATAGCCCCCTTTTAACGAGATCTTTATGTACAGCAGCAATTCCGAGTTCAGCCTCGGAGAGAGATATTGCGCATCGAGGACGGAAGGAGGATTTTGGAAAGATTACTAGAGGTTCACAATTTGCTATTCTGCCAAAATCATTTTTCCCTTGAGACCACAGTGTATCAGGAATCAAAGAGAGCCATGGAATGCTATCAGTTTGCAATGAACATAAAGAGAGAGACGGGTGACACAGGGAACGAACAACTGGCAGATCAATCTGAATTAATACTTTAGTAACTAGATGGTCTGAGGTGTCAAAAATACCTGGTGCAACGTACAGCCAATCAGTTCTATTTAAACATTTTTAACCCAGTCCCCAATTTCAACCCAGCTGTAATGGTGTTAGATTTAGCCAGAGAGACATGGGGCACTGAACCACCTAGATAGAAAATACTTTGTGAACATGTGAGGTGAACTGACACAGCAGCTTTAGTAGATGAAACAAAAATACATGGAATGTACAAAGTTTCAGAGCATGTGCTGGAGGAAAGAAAAGATTCTAACCAAGGAGTGTCTACTTCAGCTGGGAAATATTGGGCAGTACAATGCAGGGTGTCCGGGACTTGTAAGTGGGGAAATAGGCATGAGGGGAAAGAATGAAGGGCTTTCAAGAGGAGGGTGTGAGATGTCAAGGGTCCATGCAGCAAAAAAGGGCTTGGGGTGTGTAGTTTGGCATAGGAGCTTAGGAATGGAGCAGTAAAATCCTTGTTCAGTTAAAGAAATTGAGACTGACAACTTAGTCATAAGATCCCTTCCCAGCAAGTTCACAGGGCACAAATGATTTAACAGGAAGCTTATGAGTTAATGGAGAGCTGTCGGTGCTGAGTTGCACTTGCAGAGGCTTTGAAACTAGTAGCGTGTGTGGTTGTCTTGAAGCAGTGAGAACCTTCACAGTGTCTTTTCGAGGCAGGGACCCCCAACAGCGATAAAAGTGGAGCGTGGCTCCTGTGTCCACAAGAAAGACAGTTTCTTTGCGCTTTACTATTAAAGTCAATAAAGGATCAGTATCATCATGACGAGTAAGCAAAGGAAACTGGAAAAGTGGCTGGTGGTCCCTGCTAATTCCTAGGACCAAGGAATGTCATTGGGCTCAGGGAGAGGGGGTGGCGGAGGGCGCTTGTGTGGGCAGTTGCATCTGAAATGTCCAAGTTCACCGCAGCCGTAACAGGCATATGGACGGGCGTCTGTCTCCGAAGCGTCAGGCATCTGAGCGAAAAGATTATTAGGGCCTGATAATTGGAACCCTCGTCCTCTCCGCGCCCTTCTTTCCAAAGAAATTTCTGCATCCTCTCCCCTAGCCGGATCAGTTCCACCAGTATAGTAATTTAGTTGTGCAGCCAACAGTTTGGTCTGTGTGTCTGACTCTTTTAATTTAGTCTGTCTCTCAGCATGCTCTGCATGACGCTTGACTTCCTCGAACGTAGCGCTTTCCCCAGCCTATGCAAGACATGCAAACTTTGCTTTGAATATCACTTCTCAGTCCCGAGACAAAAGGAGGCACTGCAGCACGAATTCTATCGTTTTCATTGTCTAGCCCAGAGTGATTAGCCATCAGATCTTGCAACCGGTGAGCCCATTCATCCACTGTCTCGTCTTTTTTCTGCTTAGCGGCTGAAATTAGTGACCAGTCTGTGCCCTTTTTATATTTTTCTGCCAGGGCTCCTTTTCAAAGGCTCCCACTGGCCGAGGAAAGGACCTTCATTCCGGGGCCTCGGGGAAGAGCTTCATTCCAACGCCAAGGGGCACCGTTAAGATCACCGTGATTTACAGTTGCCCATGTGGTGCCCAGCTTTCGGCGGAGCACCTGTGTCCACTCTGCAGCATTTGGTTTATACATGTCATCAAGCTGCTGTAACTGTTGCACAAATTTCAGTCCAATGACCGCTTTGGGGTCGGGCAGTTCAGACACCACATCCTTTAATTCTTGAATGTCCCAATTTCGTGAATCATTACGGTAGTGGGATTATTATTGCCTGGGGTTGTGCGTGATCATGTCGGGGTTGGGGGATTCAATGAGGGGGCAAGAGAATGTTGGGCCAGAAGGTTTAGGGGAGCCGAAAGGGGAAGTAAAACCGCCCATAGGTTTAGAGCGGAGGGTCTGACTTCTCGTGCGCTGGGAGACAGATGACTCTTCTGGTTTCTGCCATTGCAACCCAGTAGCACCTTGTGAATGATCTGAATCATCTTCCTCAGGGTCAATATGTGAGGACGGGTCATAATGATATTGTTCATCGTAAAAACTTGCTCCAGACGGTTCGTCTGTTAACAGGGGTGCAGTTGGAGGAGGGGGTGCAGGAGGTGGAATCGGGGAGTTTGGTAAGGAGGGGGTGGACAGATTACGGGGTATAGGGGGTCTTTCTTTTCGTTCTTCTTTCTTTTACTTTCAGGCTTGGGCTCTGTCTCTACCTTCGTTTTCTGCAACGCTAGCAATAACTTTTCCTTTTCTTTCTGTGTTTTGACCTCAGCAGCCAGCAGCTCGTTACGCTTCTGCGCTTGCAAGGTCCTATCCTTTATCACCAATTCCCATCTATCAAACATGTCTATTCGAACGGACCTTTGTTACAACATCCTTGTGCATTTCTACATAATATTTTCCTTATTTCTTGTATTTCTGATATGTCCACAGTCCCGTCTATCGGCCATCTGCCACCACTCTGTTTATTCCATTTTTTACATGCTTTCTTAAAGTCTAATCCGGTTTTCTTTCTTTATTAATTTCTAGGTGAACCCCTTTGGACCCGAGTGAAAGCTCGTGTCCAGACACTTTCCAAAAATAATCCTTCTAACAGAGACTTTTGATTTCCCAAAGGAGTCTCTTTGACCGGTTTATTTATTTTGCTTTCCCATAATGAATGGCACTGGACCACAGTAGAACAATTCAGCCCCGCTTTCTGCTCCCAGTCCTGTCCCACTCCCGGATTAGTACTCAAGTGGTTTCGTGTCCGCTGTTTAGCAGAATCGCATACAACAATATTCAGCATGGAGTCCGGAATACAAGATGTGCTTAACACTAGAATTACCAGAGCCTACGAAAAACTGTAATTCCGTCCCACCTTAAACTGCTTCCCAAATCCCTTCACACCTCTCCGCCAGCGCCCTTTGTCTTCTAAATGTGCTGATAAAGAGAAGCCGCTATTCCATCCCCCACCAATTTAGGCGAACGCGAACTTCTCTCAGCTCATGCCTTGATTGAGTATCTGGGAGTGAAGTGGAGTTTTAGAGTGGAAATAATAGATCGTTGTTTGGAACACACGCATTTCATGTCTGTTCGTTTCTACAGTAATCTGTGTCAACACATTGTTAAAACAGAAACTTTTTTTTATATTCTAGTAGTAGATGACAAAATGTAGGCATAAACTATATAATGTATGAAGCCTGAAGTCCAAATAGCGAAACATTTTTCACAAGAATAACACAATTGCACTTTTATTCAAAATATAACTGCAGAGAAAGAAAAAGCGCCTTAACATGCGACATTGACACCAGTTTACTATAACTGACTCTGTGGTTCAATAGATACAGCCCCCTTTGAATCAAAGGTCACGGGTTTGATCCTGCCTTCCCTTTTGAGAAGTAAACTGTTCTTAGTCTTACTGTTTTAGAATAAAAACATACATTTGATTTCAGTCTGTAACAGCCGGTGCAATTTATGATCTTTCTAAAGGTTAGCTTTTTTTTTTTATTCACTTTTCACTCTCACAGTCGCGTTCAGAATCAATCCATACAACCCCATCTGACACGGCTGTTTTCACTAAAGACGCGCTTATAGCTCTGCAGTGTACCGAACAGCATACTACGCGCCCCGGTTCTGACACACAAAGCTGTGTTGCTGCCTTCGTATCTCACCGTCCACTTGCTTTTCTTTTTATTCAGTTTTATTGAGTGTTCCTGCCAGTCCCCGATGTTGCTGTATGCTTTTTCTTTGCACCCCATGACATGCAGAAGAAAGAATGGTAAAGACCAACTTCGGCGCTATATGCAATCATCAGACACTCCCCATCTGCCCGTGTCACTCAAACACGGGAACATATATTGGTGTAAAAGTATAACAAAAGTGCACTTTTATTCAAGTGCACTTTTTCCATCGCTTTTTCCTGTAAGAAGCAGTGTACACACTTCTCTCTATGCTGTGGTTTCTATTACACACCTGAAAGAAAGACAATATATGTGAAAATATAATCGCACTAATGCAATATTATTTGTAAGCGAACAGCGTCAGATCGGACTGGCAGGAACACTCAATAAAACTGAATAAAAAGAAAATCAAGTGACGGTGAGATACTCTGAAGACAGCTTTCGCCAGCCTGTGTGTCAGTGAACCGCGTGGGGGTATGCATCGTATTACAGCACAGAGCTATAGCGCTGTCTTATGTTTCTTTGTACCCAGGGCACGCGAGAGAGAGAATAGTAAAGAGCAGTAAGTTCGGCGCTATATGCAATCATCAGACACTCTCCATCTGCCCGTTGTTTTGTTATACTTTTCAATACTTTTTATACTGCTCAAACGGGCATGCTCAAAAAATACACGTGTAATGCCACGAAAAGTGCACGCAGACACTTCATTTCGCAAAAAAAAACAAGTGCACTTTTATTCAAAACTACCTGTATAACCGAAAGAAGAAAGCAAGATACAGTAGGCGATTGATATGACATCTTGCATGGTGCAATGCTAAGAAGTGAAGATTTTCATTCCGGTACTATATAAAATCATCACATTCAAATATTAACAGTTCCCACACACCCAAGGACCGTCCTTCCTACATTTACACGACACGTGTACTTGTTGCCGTGTACACACCTCTCTGTGCTATGGTTTCTATTACACTGAATGAGCACCTGACACTGTACTTTCTTCCCTGGGGAAGGTTCCGCATCAGAGAATTTCCAGTTCCTGCATTAATTTTACACCCGATCTGACGCTGTTCAGATATATGTTCCTGTGTTTGAGCACACGGGCAGATGGGGAGTGTCTGATGATTGCATATAAGCGCGAAGTTGGTCTTTACCATTCTTTCTTCTGCATGTCATGGGGTGCAAAAAGAAAAGCATACAGCAACATGCGAGGGACTGGCAGGAACACTCAATAAAACTGAATAAAAAGAAAAGCAAGTAGCGGTGAGATACGAAGAAGGCAGCTTCGCTAGCGTTTGTGTGTCAGAACCTTGGGGGCGTTAGTATGCATCGTGGTACACTGCAGAGCTATAGCGCGTCTTTAGTGAAAACAGCCGTGTCAGATGGGGTTGTATGGATTGATTCTGAACGACTGAGAGAGTGAAAAGTGAATAAAAAAAAAGCTAACCTTTAGAAAGATCATAAATTGCACCGGCTGTTACAGACTGAAATCAAATGTATGTTTTATTCTAAAACAGTAAGACTAAGAACAGTTTACTTCTCAAAAGGGAGGGGTGCAGGATTGAACCCGTGACCCCTTGATTCCCAAGCGGGGGCTGTATCTATTGAACCACAGAGTCAGTTATAGTAAATTGGTGTCAATGTGCGCATGTTAAGGCGGCTTTTCTTTCTGCAGTTATATGTTTGAATAAAAGTGCAATTGTGTTATTCTTGTGAAAATGTTTCTTTGCTATTTGGACTTCAGGCTTCATACATTATATAGTTTATGCCTACATTTTGTCATCTACTACTAGAATATAAAAAGGTTTCTGTTTTAACAATGTGTTGACACAGATTACTGTAGAAACGGAACAGACATGAAATGCGTGTGTTCCAAACAACGATCTATTATTTCCACTCTAAAACTCCACTTCACTCCCAGATACTCAATCAAGGCATGAGCTGAGAGAAGTTCGTGCCGTTCTAAATTGGTGGGGGATGGAATAGCCGGCTTCTCTTTATCAGCACATTTAGAAGACAAAGGTCGCATGGAGAGAGGTGAAGGGATTTAAGAAGCAGTTTAAGGTGGGGACGGAATTACGAAGTTTTTCGTAGGCTCTGGTAATTCTAGTGTTAACACCAATTCGTCGCCAGACGCCTCCTATGTGCCAAACTGCTAGTGCATGTCTCCACCACAGAGCAACCCGTAGAAGCAGGATTATGACCAGACGCTAGGAACAGAAAACTCGTCCACCCACTCAGTGTTATTCCCAGACACTCAATTCATATACTATGCTTTTCTTACTCCCATTCCTCTATTTAATAGGAGTGTGCCACTCACCCCTTTCTATCCCGCTCCCAGGGAGTAACTTACTAACGTACTTGTAGTATCTTACACTGTCCCCGAGGGACCCAAGTATTATTCCCTATTTTCCAGTTACCATCCACTACGCTAGTGATACAGTATTTATTTTCCTTAACTTCCGTGAACCGGTCAAATCCCTGAGCTACTTCATTCACTCAATCGGACTCCCTCGGTCTACTCACCAAGAAATTCCGTGACCTGCTAGGGAAATCCCAGTTGGTTCGACCTTCAGTTTCGGGTCAGAGGAGACCAGGGACTTCTCACACAGGATACGCCCGAGGCAGGCCAGTCCTAACTTTTGCCGGAGCTGGTCCTTCCGACCCGGCCAGAGTCGGTCCTTTTACCGGTCCTCTGGACGATCCCGCTCGAGGATTCACCTGTCCGTCTCCCACGCCGTTGGCGGCCAGAAAACTGTGGACGAAGGTTCAAACAAATAGCAGGCAGACACCAATTCTAATAAGCAGAATCTTTTATTTCTGACCTCTTGGTGAGCAGAGTGGCTTTTCCTTACAGAGAGAAAATGCAAGGAAAAAGGCCCCCGACAAGGGGGGTTCAGCTGCATTTATAACAAAATCTTCAAAGAGAATGATTTAAAAAATAGAGCAGTACCATTCAAGGCCATAAAACATTCTATACAAAAATCTGCTGATTACAAAGGAAGCATAAATTCTAGTCTTATATTTGGAATGAAGCTTATCAGAAAACCTGTCATAGCCACTGCTGAAACAGCTGGGAAGCGTCAAAAACTGCATTCCACACCAGCAGCACTACCCTAATAAGCACACTTATTTGTATCTGTTATAATAATACCATGGCATACAGAGAACATGCAGATTTTCATACAGAAGCTAGCAATAGATTTTAACTTCCATTCCACAGAACGTAATATAAACTTAAGCTTTAAATCTTGCTTTCCTATTGATATGTGTACAAAGGCTTGTTCAGCGTCAGAGGGTTTCCGCCAGTAGCTGCACTTATGAAAATGCTAAGCACAGTCCTTCACCCGCAAATATTTACCTTGTATGGGCAGGCACTCAATTACATGGGAGGCGTGATGATGCGGGACGCAACTCCCTACTCGCGGACGCGAGCTGCAGGCTATAGCCATATATATGGACGGAAGTAGGTTCCAGTTATGACCGCTATGCGTAGAATTTCGAAATGAAACCTGACAAACTTTTGTAAGTAAGATGTAAGGAATGAGCCTGCCAAATTTCAGCCTTCCACCTACATGGGAAGTTGGAGAATTAGTGATGAGTCAGTGAGTGAGTGAGTGAGTGAGTGAGTCAGTTAGTCAGTCAGTCAGTCAGTCAGTCAGTGAGGGCTTTGCCTTTTATTAGTATAGATAAGAGTTGATTATTAAAGGTTAGGGTCTTTGGCTCTTTTAAGTGGATGCCTGTGAGCACAAGGCCACCTGTTTCCAATCCCACCAGCTGAGCACCTGTGCTGGCAAGTCAGACAGTAAGCATCAGCACACCACTGCCTAATGTCGCCGCTACTGATGTGTGCTCACAGGCTTTCATAATCATAAGATGATAAGAAATAGTGCAAAGCAGGGATATGTTGAGATAAGAATTGTAATAAATATGAGGCTCGTCCAAAACAAGGGGCTCACTTCTCTGAACAGAGACAGCATTTATGTGCTCTGCAATGGTTTCCTATGCTGTGCATTAAAGACTATTCTGACTGCCTATCTGAAGACTCTGCTGTTTTTTCAGAAAAATTTTACTCCATGATAAAAAATTGGCAACCACAAAGGGGCTAGAAGAAGAATGAAGCTGATCCAGAGGCTGGGAAGGGGCTCACATGGACACAAATGGTAGCCACTTAGAAAGGTAAGCAATATTTCAATGAAAATTGTCTGTGTTAGTTTCACGAAGAAATAATAAAAGAAACCTTTCTAGCCCACAATTTTAATAGCGTGGAGAGGAGGGATGGGCAGCCAGAATTGAGATGAGAAAAACCAGCAGTGTTGCAATGCGATTTTATGTATGTATGTGAGTACAGGTGAAAGAGGAAAAGTGGAACCTCCAGTTACCCACTCTGATGGGTACTGCCTTGCCTGCCTTGTTGGAGTGAAATCCTGTGTATCGCTCTCATTTGTGAATATGGACATTTTCCTGGTGCAAGGCTTATAACAATTGGACAGGAGCATGCAAAGAGTTTTTGAGCTTGAGCCAGCAGTAGACTGCAAAAGAGTTGTAGGAAGGGAATGAGTCAGTAGAAGCGGTCAGAGCCCTCAAAACATTGTAAGAGCACCGCTCCTAAACTGAAAATACTGTCATTGCTTATAAATAAATTCCTTCGAAAAGTCAGAGTTGCCCAGAAACTGAATAAAGTGGCTTTATGGTCAGAGAAAGCCCTGTCACAGGCATCAGTCCAGACAACACTATAATTCTTTATGTCCTTTCTCTAGACACAGAGGGATGACCTTGTGCGCAAAATTGGGAATGAACCATCTGTAGTACCCTGCGAGAAAGGCACAGATTTGCCTCTGTGTTTGGGGACGTGGATATGCAAGCACCTCAATCACCTTGTTGTATTTGAGGCTTGAGCAAACCCTTTCCAATGGAATATCATAGTTACAGGTTTTCTGACACACACAGGTTGCACTGTTTAGTGTTAGCTCTCAACGCGTCAACCGCAAACTGTCAAGCACAACCCGAAGGATGATCACAGAGAAAAGAGATGTGTTCAGTCTGCCCTATGTTGCTCCCACAATGGCAACTTTCACCTATAGCCCGTGACCCAAGACTTCTCTGCTGGCTGGATCAAAGTTGGGGTCAAGTCTGGGTAGCTCTGTTGTTTCCTGGTGCCTTGTGCACCCTCCAGTCTGCGTATCAGGTCTAGCAGCGAAGTTCACTTTCTTCCATAATATTTAATCAAAAAGGCTCTCGTCTGTCCCTGACAGGACTGCTCAAAAGTATCTCAGCGGATCCAGCTTTGAATCAGCTGCACTAAACCTGGGATCTGTCCTCATATGGGGCAGTCCGGATAAATATGCCACAGACAAAACTGGCGCCCTTGACACCAGGCTCACAGCCACATGGAGGAGGATCTGTTGCTTTAGGAAGTCATAATCATCAAGTCTTTCAGGAGGAAGGTTTTGCACGACCTATAGGGCCTACCAAGTTAAAAATGGGGCCACAATAACTGGCCTGGCTCCCAGTCCCAGCGCATCAATGGTGCTGTGCGCCTGAAGCAGAATAAAAACACTCTGAGTCATCCGAGGGTTCCATCTTCACCAGCACATCTCTGAAAAGTGTGACAACCTGAGCCTGAGGACCCTCATTTTGCTCCGATGGTTTGGGAAATCATATGCCTCTTGGGGTTCCTTTGGTGCAAGACCCCACTTCTGGTACTATGTGACGTGTGCGTAGCTGTCTTTCACCCTAAAAATGAGGCTGAGTCTCAGCACTTTAGCAAAACCAGCTTTATTGAACTTGAAACAGGAACAGCACAGTAGATAATCATAATAATACAAAGAGTATGCAACTCGTGTTTTGCTCTTATTAGGGCTCATCAAGTGCACACACATTTTTTCATCCCCTTACTGGATTTGAATCTCAGACGTCAGAACCTGAGGCAAAGCCTCTGATCCTCCGCTGTGGCAGCTATGTCACTTTGGCAGGGTGACGATTGGAGTATTGCATTCTTTTGGTTTGAATCACAATGTGGTTGGTCGATAAGGGCAAAACCCGTGTGGTGTATTGTTTGTATTATTTGGCAGATACTGTATCACATACCTATGACCTGCTTCTCACAACTGAGGAGGGCGTGGCTGATGTTTGTGAACTGGCTGACCAACCACAAGCATTACCTAGTCATTCCATTCATCAAATCAAGTGTTCTGGATTTGCAGATCCTTTGTTTTGCTTACATCTTTCAAAGAGAGTGTGAACCATGAAATAATTAATGATAAAAGGGGAGAGGTTGAAAATCTGTAGGCATAACAAAGCAAATGAAGTCTTTCATGTGCCGCATGCATTTACTGAATATTTGTTACTTGTTTTACTATTGGAAATAATGCATGATTATTATTAAGAAATGAATTCATTTTAGTTTTCCCCTGAACTGCAATGGGATTAAGAGCAAATAGTTTAAAAACATGATTAGCATAACATGGGTAGCATTTTAGTGTTTGAAGATTGGGTAAGAGTAAATATTTTTAGATGAATAAATTTTGATAGGCAATTGATTGGATAAATTACTTCAAAAACTAAATCTATATGTTATTTGGAGATAATTAGAGTATAATCTAAAACATTATGAAATTTTTATGAGAGATTATGTTAAGTGACTATCATCACAGTAGCATTCCAGCATTACTAGTTAAAGCCAGTGCATGTTTAATTATCATTAGTGATTGATTTTAATATTATAACTAATAGTATAAAGCATAACGCTTGAGGAACTTTATTAAATCAGGCGACAAACAGTAAAGTTTTGGAATCATATATAAATATATATATATATAGTCACACAAGTTCATATGGGAGGCAGCTAAAGGGCTTGAGTAAGGGCAGTTCCGACTCCAGGATGTGGCAGTAGTGCACTGACTCTTTTTCTCCAGCCCCTGTGATGCCACGTCCAGGCTTGAATCTATGGCTGAAGAATTCCATGAGCCCAATGCCTTTGATCTCACTTCCTGTCTTCCCCTTTAAAAGCCTCCACCTTTTCCCTATTCCCTCAGTTCTGTTTTGGACTAGGTTTTGTGCACATCAATGCTATCATTTAAACAATGATTTGCAGCCAGGAAACCAAATATATGGGTGGCTGCCTCAAACCTTGCTTTGGCTTTTTATGGATGTTGTGACTATATATATATATATATAGTGGTATTTTGGGAGTAAGGGACACTTAATGTAGGCCAAAACATCCTCATCCATTAGTATAGATAAAGATACAGTTTAGGTTGACATGCTGATGGTGACAAAAGACAAATGATTAATATTATGACTTTAAGATATGTATTATAGAAGACAGTCAAACAAAATAATAATTCAGCCCAAAGCAGATGGGAGTGTTTTATGCATGGAGTGGTGAGTGTTTGTGATTTGAAAAGCCCAGTTGCAAACTCAAGACCCCATCTGATTACAGAAGATTTTAACCTTACTGAGAAGGCTGGGTGTATCCTTTGCAATTTTAATGTGATCTCATAGAAAAGCCATTGATTGCTTTTCAGATAGATGTTCTGATATTTTCCCATGGGAAGATTGACACCTACCATCAGCAAAATAATAGTTTGCGTTAATGCAATAAAGATAAAATCAAAGTTTAAGACCACAGCTGAATATAAAATGGAGCAACTTTTGGATGAGAGTATGAGAATGCAAGTATGGTTGTGTATACAAAATAATAGTCATAATAATAATATTTCTAAACACTCAAGGACTCAGAACAATAACTAAAACAAACATTATAAAAAAAACTAAAATACCAAATTTTAAATCAGATAGAGTAATTGCAGTCAAAGAGAAAAAGCCATCTTAAACAGATGTTTTAAGTTTGGATTTGAAAAGTGAGAATGATTTCTAATATTTTTAGGCTCAGATGGTAGCGAGTTCCAAAGCTGGGCAGCAGAGCAACTGAATTCTGTGCCCCCAATAGTGGCAAGACGGACGAAGGGGACAGTCAAGTGGATGGATGAAGAGGATCTGAGGGTGCTGGAGGGAATTGCAACATGGAGGCGGTCAGACAGATATGGAGGGGCGAGATTGTGGAGAGCCTTAAAAGTTAGTAGGAAAATTTTGAATTGAATTCGGAACTGAACTGGAAGGCAGTGAAGCTGCTGTAAAACGGGAGTGATATGGTGAATAGAGGGGGTTCTAGTAATGATGCGGATGGGCAGCTGAATTCTGGACCAGTTGAAGCTTATAAAGAAATATGAGAGAAAGACCAAAGAAAGGGAATTGCAATAATCGAGACAAGAAGTGACTTGGCTTTGAACAAGGATAGCAGTGGTGTGTGGAGTGAGGGAGGGAGAAAATGATTAATGTTAGGCAAGTGGAAATATGAAGACCTGGAGATAGTTATTCATGTGTGTCAAGGATGACACCTGTGGGGGAAAAGGAGACAGAGGAATTATCAATAACAAATGAACAATGATCAGTTTTGGATAATGTTGATTTTGTACCAATGAGGAGAACCTCAGTTTTGTCACTTGTTATTTAATTTAAGAAAATTAAAAAAATAAACAGGACTTGATTTCTGCTCTGCAATCAATAAGTGAGGAGGGTGGATAGGAAACAGTAAGTTTGCTAGTGAGGTAGAGCTTGGTGTCATCAGCAAAACAATGGAAGTTCACGTTATATTTACAAAAGATATTGCCGAGGGGAAGGAGGTAAATAATGAGAGGTAGAGCTCCAGGACAGAGCCCACCTGAAGTAACAGCGGTGGGTTGGGATGTGAAAGTTTTAAGATGAACAAACTGAGTGCGTCCTGAGAGGTAGGATCTGACCCAATCTAGTGGTGTGTGGGTAATGCCAATCAAAGATAATCAATTGAGAAGAGTCGTGACAAATAGTATCAAAGGCACTCAGATCAAGATGGATGAAATAGAAATTAAAACAGAATCAGCTGCCATAAGGTGGTCATTAGTCATTTTTATAAGTGCTGTTTCTGTACTATGGAGGGGATGAAAACCAGACTGGAACTGTTCATACAGATTATTTTGAGATAATTGAGAGTGAAGTTTAATAGCCACTTTTTTTTCCAAGGATTTTGGAAATGAACGGTAGATTAGAAATAGGATGAAAATTACTGAAATTAGTTGAATCGGCACCAGGTTTTTTCAGTATTGGGGTTATTGCAGCAATTTTAAAAGATGAAGGAACAGTACCAGTAGTGAGAGTCGATTATAGCAGAAATAAGAGGGACCAGAGAGGGGAGGCAGGCTTTGACCAGAACTGTAGGGATGGGATCCAGTAAACTTACAGACAAGACTTGAGATTTCTGAAAAAGTAGGAAGCTGAAAAGAGGAAAATGAGTGAGTTGGTGGATGAAATTCCAATAAAGTACATGAGGAATCCGTACTGAGAGACATTGTGTATCCTCTAGATTTTTCATTAAAAAAGGTCATAAGAGAATTGCAAAAATCAGATGAATCAAGGTGAGAAGGTAATGAATCCAGTTGTGTGACATTGTTAAGTACTGAAAACAATGCCTTGGTGTTTCCTTCATTGGAAGAAATAATGTGAGTATAATAGTTAGATTTTGTTTGTGCAGTACAGTCCTTGTAATAAAGTATATGGTATTTGTACAAAAAATATAGAACATT
>NW_024378381.1:0-21524 GCF_016835505.1 Polypterus senegalus
TTTGAAAAACTGCCGTGATACATTTGAAATAAATAAGAAGCTTTTTTTGACATGCGCAGTCTGGAATAGTCTGAATGTGTCCTAAAGAGTTCATTTTTAAATAAAGCTTAAAAAGGCAAATTAAAAATATTAAATCTGAATAAAACACAGAAATATCATTTAATGATATCAATTAGGGTTAAGTATTATCAAGCACCGGGATCTATTTAGAAGGTTTATTTAATTTAGTTATAAACAAAATGATTGGTGGCATTTTGCTTTGAAATGAACAATAGTTTGATAGAGCTTTAAGAATCAGAATGCAAGGGCTGACAAAGAGTATCTCGGATCTCTGTTTTATTTTAACCTTTTGACAAGAAACCCCTGGTCAGGAAATATACCACCTATATTGAAACGAACAGTGCCGACATGCTAACTAAATAGATATAATCTAAGATATTTTAGAATATGACCTAAATAAATACTAAAGGGTCTGCACTTTATTGTCCAACTTCCTGCGGGTGCTATGGGTCTTGTTATGGTCCATATGACAGAGATCTAGCGCCCGTGTCCGCAGTGTTAACCGGTCATAGTACATGATGTTCAAAATTCACCTAGGTTTTTTCAAAAGAGACAGGACGAGTGCGGCGTGTGTTCTGTATTCTCTTTTCTGTATTCACTATTCACAGTGACCATAACCCAGAGACTTTAAGTTTTTTATGCCGAAGTACCTTTCACAGACCCGAATAAGAGACATCCATCAAAAGGCCCCTGACAGTTTCCCTAACCAATCAGGCCGGTGGGGCGGGAGTCTCTTTTCAAAGAGTGTTAAAAACTTTTTCAACAACCCACCATCCTCGACAATGAAAGAAATTAGGTTTTAAAAATCAAATGGTCCTTTATTGGTCATTTTCAAAACAATATTAAAATTCAGAGAGTTTTTACTAACCACTTAACATTACAACTAAACAGTGTGATTAAAAGCCGACAAAAACATGTGATCTCACCAGGACATTCAGTTCAGACGCTTCGTCTGATTTTCCAGGTCGTATACCCGTAAAACCTTAAAGGTCCATCAAACCTATCAGGTCCAGAAAATGGCGTTTAGAGAAAGCCTCGGCTATTTCACGTATTTTTGAGTAAGAGTTAGCGTCTGTGTGATGAAAGGCTGGGACGATCGACTCCTGAATAGAGTGTTCATTTTTTCTGGTCGTCGACAGCATATTGTACAAAAGTGATGAAAAGGCAGAAAGATGTGGAAGCAGCCCAGAGTCTTGATGACCGGGCTCCTGAGCCACGGTTTGTGGAAAACAGACAGTCGCTGCTGAGCCGATCAGTCTCAATCAGACCTGTAGGCCGTGTCTGGCTGGGTCGTTCTGTTCAATATCCCTGCCGGTACTTTTTAGGTACCGATCCATTATTCTATCCGGCAGAGCCGACATCCAACACTTGCCCAGCTTCTGAGCCTTTCGCAATGTTTCACCCAGGGTCCGTCAGTTTGTTCAAGGGCCATGCCCCGCATAATCCCATCCTTGGTTGGTATGTTCCAAACGGCCAGAGCCTCTACCGGGTCGTCCACGGCCTCTTCTTGTTGCACGGCCTGAATGGCTATCTCCTCAGACCCTGCTAGGAATCCCGGAACATCATGAGCAGGTACAAAAATGTCAGGTACTGCACGGTTCTCCAGGAAATTATCCGACCAATATAGATCACCAGGGGCAGATACCCGAGGCTCAGGCCCCTAGATCTGGGGAGTTGAAAGCATAAGAAGGTCCGGCCGAGAAGGCCGGTCTGCAGGCTAGCTGTTAGGCACAGAGTACTCGGAGTTGGGCACGATAGCCTCAGGTCAAAACAGGCCATCGTAGAGGGTCTTCTGGTCCGTAGACCATCGTGGCTGATCAGGAACATAGCTGGAGAGATGCAGATTGTTAACTGTTCAAAACGCGTTGTTGAAGTTTTTAACACTCTTTGAAAAGAGACTCCCGCCCCACCGGCCTGATTGGTTAGGGAAACTGTCAGGGGCCTTTTGATGGATGTCTCTTATTCGGGTCTGTGAAAGGTACTTCGGCATAAAAAACTTAAAGTCTCTGGGTTATGGTCACTGTGAATAGTGAATACAGAAAAGAGAATACAGAACACACGCCGCACTCGTCCTGTCTCTTTTGAAAAAACCTAGGTGAATTTTGAACATCATGTACTATGACCGGTTAACACTGCGGACACGGGCGCTAGATCTCTGTCATATGGACCATAACAAGACCCATAGCACCCGCAGGAAGTTGGACAATAAAGTGCAGACCCTTTAGTATTTATTTAGGTCATATTCTAAAATATCTTAGATTATATCTATTTAGTTAGCATGTCGGCACTGTTCGTTTTCAATATAGGTGGTATATTTCCCTGACCAGGGGTTTCTTGTCAAAAGGTTAAAATAAAACAGAGATCCGAGATACTCTTTGTCAGCCCTTGCATTCTGATTCTTAAAGCTCTATCAAACTATTGTTCATTTCAAAGCAAAATGCCACCAATCATTTTGTTTATAACTAAATTAAATAAACCTTCTAAATAGATCCCGGTGCTTGATAATACTTAACCCTAATTGATATCATTAAATGATATTTCTGTGTTTTATTCAGATTTAATATTTTTAATTTGCCTTTTTAAGCTTTATTTAAAAATGAACTCTTTAGGACACATTCAGACTATTCCAGACTGCGCATGTCAAAAAAAGCTTCTTATTTATTTCAAATGTATCACGGCAGTTTTTCAAATTGTAATCACTCCACTTTTTCATGTGGTTATTTATTTGGCACAAATGTCCTTACCATCATGACTACCAGTCTAGTTCATATTCTAAACTCCAATATTTAATGTTCTTCCTGAATCAGGAGGAACACAAGCCTGACTTTTACTGCCAGGTAAGGTTCTAACAATAACAGGGTAATGTTAATTATCCTCATACTAGTTAAATGTTAAATAATGTTTTCCCCAACTCTTTGCAATCCCGTGGAACTGCCTACATAGATGACAGTTTAGCTGATAATAGATCGCAGAACACGTAGGTTCTGTTGTAGTGTGCGGTGAGCTTGGGATGATATCTTGTTGATCCGGTCTTAATATGTTTTTAATCTACTCTGTGACTTAGTATTTGTACATTTTAGTTTTTACTGCCTTATCTTTGTGATAGGGGCGAGTCATTGTTTCATTTTGGAATAATAATGTCTAGCTTAACTCTGCCCCTGACTATGATCCCTGCACAAACCCTGGTCCTTTGACTCGTTTGCAAACACTTGTTGACTCTTGGAATCACGGTTCAAACTTACGTCCCCTTCACCCTGAATGCTACTAAAACCAAGGGTGCTTTTTCACAAACACAGGGAAAAGCTGTTTTCAATGATAGCTGTCCTATGTCACCTGGACTACCTAAAACCTCACAGTTTTAGTAAAATTTGAATCCTTGTGCTAACACATATAATAGATATGATGTAACTATTCACTAAAAACATTTTCCATCTTGATTGGCCTAACGTGTCCAAAGCGTAATCCTCATCAGCCCTGTAGTGTATCTGCTCCTATAACCTCCTATAACCGTTCTTATTTTCAGGGGTTCATAACTGCTGTAAAGTGGAAGGCTCTTACCAAGCGTTCACAGAGTTTCTAAAACGTTGTATTATACAAAGACCCCTGAGTACCAAAGTGTTTATAACCTGTTGATGAAAATGCTGTTTTAAATTAAAGCCTGAACAAGATAACTGTTTTCTAATCATCGTATAAAATGCTTAGTAAATAAAGAGTGTCTAAATACAATTTATAATAAAAATGGAACACCGATGGACGGCTGAATAAACAAGGGATCTAACTTAGCTTGAAATGCCGCAGAGTGCTTTACAAATAAAACCCTACACAGTGGTTCTCAAACTCAAGGACCCGCTAGGCGCAAGTAACAAAAAGGGGACACGAAGATGTGAAAAAAAGAAAACAAGAATCGAAAATATGAAAAATACATCTATTGAACCCAAAACAAATTAACTTAAACTACCTTCTGATACAGAAAAATAAATATAGAGGTAGATAAACGTCGATAAAAGTTAAGTAGGTATAATAAAAGTGTCATGAGAATAAAATATGATTTTTTCATGATTAGCAGGCCAAAGATTTGGCCGTTTGAGAAAAATAATCGTACATGTGTGTTGTAAGCAGAATCTAAATGACTTGGGCTGGCAAGAAAAGATATACGATAGAAGATATTTGATGTCTCCAGTTCCTTTAGGGACTTTATACTGGCTATTATCATTTAAAATGAGTACAGAAATTAAGTTCTATGCTATGTTTGGGGTGGATGTGATCAGAAAGGCACTGATAATTCCAAAGACCGGTCAAGAAAACCTGTTGGAAAAAGGGATTTTTCTTATAATGCTTTATTTTCATGTTAAAGCAACTGGTCATTTTACTTGGCTACTGAAAATGTATTTTGTTCACTAATGCTTTAGTGTTTAATTAAGAATTACTTAAATATTTGATCATTAGTTTAAGCAGAAAGAGTAATTAGCTCTGCTATTTTAGTTCAATGAACTTCGGATGCGCAACAGAGCGCCCAGCTGAATCCGAACACGGGGTCGCGGGGGTCTGCTGGAGCCAATCCCTGCCAACACAGGGCGTAAGGCAGGGAACCAGTCTCGGGCAGGGCGCCAACCCACCGCAGAAACAAAAATCATAATACTATTAAAAATAGTAAAATGATTTCTAATTATCCCCTGTGTTAATAGAAATAATTTTAGTTTTGAGTAGACAGAAAATATCAACATTTTGTGCTAGCGTAACAGTGAGTGCTTTTAAATGCACGTACAAAACTGGTATAAGGTGTGCAACCTGCTTTCTTATAAATCTCCGTTTAAATGCACAAGTGTACTTACAGAGCTTTCCTTTGTCAAAAGGCTCCTAGGTGATAGAAACGAGCTAAGCAAAAAATTTTTAAAAATCATTGACCGCAGCAAATCCTAAAACACACGTGGAATCAGTCTCTCTTGTGCGGTATGGGGTTACTTTTAAAATAACTTCATTATATTACTCACACGTCTAAAATCACCCGGAATCTGGGCTACTATTCTGTATTAAAATCATTACATTTAATGAAAACACCGTTACAGTAAGCTCCTGGAGTCTGTCTCTAACCGTTTGTTCAAATGAGAGTTTATAAAGCAAAAATGTTTCGTTATCTCAGCCTTTAAAAAACAGGCGGCTCCGTACAGAGAGAGGCCGTTTCGAAACAGTAGGCATTTCACCAGCGGGTCCCTTCTGCATGTCGTTCAGAATCCTTTTATTATGTCAGAGTTAATGCACCACCGGCCTGCGCTTTAAAGCCAGTCCTGAATATTCTCAGAGGAGAGGACACTGTTTGAATTTTCAGACGCCGAGACAAAAACTACTGCAAATGGTCAACCCTGAGGAAGCCCCTTGAGAAACGTCTTCACTGTGTAAAGGACTAGCTTCTAAAAAACAAAACCAAAAAGTCCTAAGCTTCCAAGGTTTGCCTCGGTTCATTAAAAAACACGCGTGCTCTCTCTTTAAATCAATCCATCCAGACATGCAAACACGGCTCATGCGTTATCACCCTGCAGACTCTATTCCGCTAGATGTTTGTCCATATAAAAAATTCTTTTTACGTTAGCTAAACAGAATCTCGAACTAAATAGGTTATTTTGTAACTACCTGAAACCTCAATCCCTACACCGAGATAAAAACTTTATCAAAACAGACACCCTAGTTCTTAACCCTATTCATTTACCCATGAACAATACACTGGAGACGTTTACAAGTCGCCCGGACTTTGGACACAAGCGCGTGCCCAAGCTCGCGCACACACGCACAATGCGTGTGCCCAAATGCACGCACACACGCACGAGTGCTCTGAAGCACCTTGCAAGCCTAAATAAAGCATTTTTAAAAAAAGGGTCTTACCAGCATCCGTATAATAAATCGGAGACTCTACGGGAATATAACCCTCTAAAATATATAAAAAAAGGATTCAAACTTCCATTTTAAAAATGTGTTCGTTTAACGCTTATAAGAATCATGAAAGGGACTTACCTTGATTCAGAGACAGCCCGGTTTCTGCAGGGATTCCTGTATGAACGATAATTATTTTCATTTAATTCTAGTTGCTAAAAGTAGAAATCATTAAGAAGTTCGTCAAAACGCACCGTCGTGGCTGAAATTCATCTTGTCGTTCTCAGGGCGATCGGAGATATGGATTTGGTTATGGAAGCCTCTCTTTTTATTGAGAAAAGAGCCGTATTTTGGAAGTGCTTTATGTTAATGTTTACCAATCATTTGAACCGGAATATATTTAAAAGGGGATGAAAAAAAGGTTTTAGACCAATTTTAAAGCATCTCTCTTTATAAAGCATTATTTTGGAAGTGCTTTATGTTTACCAATCATTTGAATCAGACACAAGCCACGCTCGTTGCACCGCGTCTTTGGAATGTCTCCTAAAAACATCCTTTGTTTTACAAGCTGCATTCCACAAGGTAAGGCAATTTTTGTTGCCTAGGTGCTCTGAATCGCACCCCATCCTTTCCTCCCTACTCTACCGTCTCTGGGCTGTGAAGCGCACCCCCCATCACCACTTTAGCTTCAGGCGAGCGCCGCATGTATTGGGAAAATGTCCTCCGTATTCATGGCTTGCCAAAGCGTCTTTACCTTTTCCCAGAATGACGCACATTGAAGGCGATCTAACTTTTAGACCTATAAATGTCTAAAAAATAAAATCTAAGTTTGGGGAAATACTTTTTATAGACCGAGGATAGCTTTTTTTAAAAAATAAGCCATTTAAAAAGGGTGCTGTTGCCTATTATTTAACTTTGTGATTTTTACAAGGCTTATATATCAAATTATATTTAAAAGGGGATGAAAAAAGTTTTTAGATCATTTTTAAAGCATCTCTCTTTATAGAGCGGTATTTTGGAAGTGCTTTATGTTTGCCAATCATTTGAACCGGACACAAGCCACGCTCGTTGCACCGCGTCTTTGGAATGTCTCCTAAAAACATCCTTTGTTTTACAAGCTGCATTCCACAAGGTAAGGTAATTTTTGTTGCTAGGTGCTCTGAATCGCGCCCCATCCTTTCCCCCTAACCGGTCACACAAACACCTGCCATCTCTGGGCTGTGAAGCGCATTTCTGTATCCCCGGAGGTCCGATCTGTTTAAGGCTATGGCTTTAAGATTCAAGGGACAAATGCCAGCGTGGTTTCGAATCCCGCTTCTGGTAAATATTTGTGCTCCGTTCACTCTGGGATTATCTGAATACAATTTTAACTTTTAGAAAACTATTCGCCGTGCTTTCGCGATCTGTTTCCTTAGGGGCAGCAGATTATGTAAAATGGCAGGTAATGGATGGAACAGGGCTTTTTTTTTTAAAGATATACAAAATATACAACCGAGGCTAGCGTCTCAAACGTTCTTTAAAAGGTCCCTGTGGCCTATTATTTAACTGTGCGAGTGATTTTAAATCCTTTAACTTTAAAAGCTACACACGTAACTTGTTCTCCCGGACTGAGCAGCTGCGTGAATGTGCGAGCTTGATGCGCGCTCCCGTTCCGGGTTAGGGTGGGGGGTTGACAAGCATGCGCTCGCAGAACACAGCAGGGGGTGGGGGTGTTTCTGTCAGCAGAGCTCCGTCCTCATACAGTTTGCATGGCAGGGCCGTGCAGGGGGGCTGTACGACTCTCTCTGTCTACACAGGGCCTGTCATTTTTTTTGAGAGAGCATGGGGCTGTTAAAAAGCCGGGCTGCTTGATTTCTGTGAGGTGGGAAGCTCACCGCTAAGGCTGTTTTTTACTGCAGAATCTGTCTGTGAGATGGAAAAAAAGCAGCTTGACTTAGTTTGAAGCAAAGATGAGATGTTTTAATTGCGTGTTCATCTTTAAAACGTAGATAGAACAAAATGCTTCGCTTTTTATACCGGCCTTTCAGAACTGGCAGGGACGTGTGGGGGACTGGGAAGTGTCTTTCGAACTTGACTGCATGTGCGCTTGGAGCTTCGACCCAGCAGAGGCTGTCTCAGCTCTCAGCTCTCACGCATCAACTGTGTAGAGTGAGTGAAGGGACAGCTTGTCAGTGCAGAGAATGTCTGGGGGCTTGACTTAGATAAAATAAAAATAAAAACGGTTTACAAGTGCTAAACTAAGGTTTAGATCTTTAAAGTCGTAGATTATTTTAAATAATAGATAGATACAGGAGTTCTTACCCAAACCGTAGAGGCAGGCAGCTCTGCCCTTGAAACGCTTGTGTGTCTTCGAGAGAAGTGGGGACACCAACAGGTCTGTGACTGGCCTGGATTTGTCAGGGCATGCCCGTTCATGGAGGGGGGCTGCTCTTGACAGTTTGTTTAATTAAGCACCTGTGGGATCAAACAGGGGTCAGACATCCATCAAATTCCCCTTGACATTTTCCTGAACCAATCAGGTGCCGTGGGGGCGGGTTCAAGAAGGGTCAGACATCCATCAAACTGCCCTTGACAGTTTCCTGAACCAATCAGGTGCCAGAGGGCGGGGGCTAGGTCACGTGGGGGGAGATGTGACGTCAGCAGGGGGCGGGACTTCCGGTGTTGCATCAGCTGGGAGGGATTTCCGGTATTGCGTCATAGGGGCGGGGCTTAATGTCATCAATCATAGGGCGGGACTTCCGGTTCAAAGTCCAAAGGGGGCGGGGCTTAAGGGTCATAAATCATTGTGACATAAACCCCATGCATATAACTACTTAGCATCCATGTCTATATAAATAAATGTTGTTGTTGAACCTTAATCCTTTTGCAAAGATATCGGGAACGCCACACGTTCCTTTCCAACGACCTCATGACCCCCCATGCTCTCCCAATCTGTCTACTGATTTCATAGGAAGAGACACCAGAGACATGAATGTTACTGCCGAGGTAAGTAAACCTCTCGACAAGGTTGACACTTTCTCCTCAGACAGACACACTGCTGATGGCTGTGCCCAAGAGGTCATTAAATTAACCCTAACCAAAGTTTACAGAATAATAAAATATTTATTCAGGAGATTTAAAAAAACATTTAAAAAAATGGCAACATAAAAAAGCAAGAGACAAGTATAAGAAATGAGAAAATTAAACAGATTTGGTTAAAAATAAAATCTGAAACAAACAAAATCCAAATGTCATTAACCAGAGACAAGGCCTCCTAACAAGAGCAGGGAATAAAACAGGACCGCTAAAAACTAAAACGTAAAGCAGAGTCCACAAGACAAGAGAAACCTTAATGTTGCTGCTGCTCTTTCATCTGCTATTTCTTCTTAAATACCCTTGGGGGTGGAGCTCCAGCAGTACCATCAAGTGGCTCCACCCCCTAGGCTGCACAGGAAGCATACACTTAAAAAAAAAAAACTAACCTAATACAAAAACCCAAATTAAAAAACAAAATATTAATCAATAGAAAATACACGTAAAAGCAAAATTAATACCATTTACAAAACAATTCAGAAAAAAATGAAGAGATGAATGCTTAACATTAGACCTGAGGGTCACTCAGGCTATAACACCAATGCTTAAAGCGTTAGTCCCGAGTGTCACTCAGGCAGGGGTAGAGACGTGTCTCATGTAAGTGTTAGATCAAGGTTTACTTGGGCTGTAAAAGTGCCAACAGAGTTAGTGCCGAGCGTTACCCAGGCAAAGGTGTAGACACATCTTCTTTTAGCCTCATAATGGCGTCTTGTAAGAAACACCTCTCATCAGCAGTGATGACGTAGTGAACCTGTCTTCAGGCAGTGACATTGAATTGGATAGTGAAACCAAAAGTGATTCTGATGAATCCATAGGTGACACTCGAGTCACTCGCATATGGGCAGTGTGCTGTTCATATTATTATTATTATTATTATTATTACTATTATACTTGCTACACTTTTGACTTTGTACTTTTAGTGTTTTCCACCATTTACAAGGAAGATGAGATTTAATAAAAATGTCATTTTTTCAAGCCGAAAGATGCAACTCTTTTGATGTTTTTTTTTTTAAGAAAAAACGTAACACTAATGAAGTTAAATGAAAAATAAACACATTTAAGGCAGCAATGAAATCCAAAGAAAACACTTCACCTGACGTTAGTTGTACATGCTGTCCCCGTGTCCTTGAGTACCAAATTCACCATTTAATGTCCATCTTTATTAGTTACTGAACATGATGGGGTGGGGGGCGAATGTGGAGGGTCAGGCTCAAGCGGACCGTCTGCACAGGTTGGCACACATGACACACGTGGGTACGCAGACACATGGCAGCGCATGAACACTTGGAAACAGAATGGAGAGCAGCGGTCATCTGCCTAAATAACTGATTTCACTGTTGTGTTCTTAGAGGTACATTCATATTCATGCAGTACCCACATATTATTTGTTACACACCCCATTTTCTTTAAATAACAAAAAACAAAACAGATGCACTCCTTCCTTCTGAATTCTAATCCCCAAATTTAGTCACAGAGGTGCTGCCCACAGGGCCTGTTGATCTTGTAAAATTCATTTTGACCCCAAACTACAATCACAAAGAGGACCTGTGCTTGTGGGGCTGTCACATGACCATGGAGGGTACAGGTCACTGGTCACCTGGCGTCAGATGGCAGATTTTGACACTGGAGTCTGGACTAAGCCAAAACCCAAACCCTGGATATAGCGGTTCAGTGAAGGTGGTGTTGAACCTGTGCAGGATGGTCATTGTGTTTGAGACGCTATAAAACGTCAGAGAGCCAGCAGGCCAGTCCAGATACACGCCTATTCTAGTGCCGCAGGGGGCTTGGATTACATTCATCTGGCTGTTGTGACACACAATGTACTGGGAATAAGAACACCTTAGACTCCAGGACTTGTCGTTGATTCCAAGGCCGCTATCTCGTTCCCAGGCTTTCCTGTTTAGTCCTATATATGTGACTCCTATCGCCACCTGACTTCCACTCCACTCCACCTCCCAGTAAAAGCGACTCCCAGTCAGAGCCTCTCTGCACAGAACCTGCTGCAAGCTGTCAAATCAGTAAGGATGATCAGGGTATTTGTGTTTTGTTCCGTCACGTGTCACCTTCTTGTCCCCTTCAGACAGAGACAGCCATTCATTTGCAGTGTTGATGTCCAGTGTGAGTGGACAGAAGTCTGAAAGGAGAGAAAAGTAAACGAGTGAGGAAATCTAGGAGTGTGTAACAGGAATGGGGGCGGGGCACAACACAGACAATTAACAAGAACCAATCAGGAGTTGCGCTGACATGACTCAAGCGTGCCATATATAGTAAAAAGCTCATCTGATTGGACAAATTCTGTGAGAATTACAAATCAATTCATACTGGAATTATGACTAACGGACACCATTGCGATCAGAGTTCTAATAGACTGTCCACACTGACCACTGCCTTATTAAATGACACTTTTTATTGTCACAGACCTCTTTAACTTAAAAATCAATCCATTGTCACACTTCATCACAAAACTGATTTCACTTTCCTCACAATAAACCTCTCATCCTTGTTCTGTTCTGTCCATTCCCAGTATTTTCCTCTTCCATTTCTAGTGAACTACTAAATGTTTAGGGGTCACCCTGCAGGTCATTGATATATAGAATATGAAAGTAAAAAATCTAAATAAAATATGAACTGTATGAGACAAGATGGCCACTGAGTGTTGAGAGATGTGAAGGTCATGAAGAAAATCACCATGGAGTGAGCTGAAGCTGCTCGCTCAGTAAAGGAGACGATTCATTCAGTAGAAAGTAAGTTTAAATTCAAAAGATGTGGTTGAAAATAAGAAGAAAAGTAAAGAAGAAAAACTGAACCAACAAAACTCGATTCAGGAGAGCATGATGGCCAAGGGGTGGGAGCTGCGGCCTCACAAATTCAGCTTCATGACTTTGAATTTGGCACCCTGTCATTATTTTTGTCAGGTCTGCATGTTCTTCTCATGTCACTCCTGGTTTTCTTCACACATCCCACAGTCGTGCTTGTTGGGTTAATTGGCGACTCTGAATTGGCCTTGTGTGGTTGTAACTGTGTGAGCACCTGACTTAACAAAATGCAGCCTGAACTGAATCAAACCAGTCTGACAAAGTTGAAATTAAAATCACTTTAATGTAAACCCATCATTGCCATGATGGTCTGCTGATCTGAACTGACCAGCTGATGAAGACAATCAGTCACCATGTCACAAATTCAATTTTTTTAATTACATAAATCAGTAGACTAAAAAAACAGCCTGAGGATGAGTCTGTCATTCTGGAAATGTCTGACATTCTGAAAATGTTAAAGATTATTTCCATGGTACAAAGAAAAGATGGTAAAATGCACAACGTTTCAGCTCTATATTCTTCATCAGGTTTCACTTTGCAGATACACGCTGACACAGCCCATCATGAACTCTATTCTGAGAAAGTGACACTGGAAATCAGCACATGACTTACTGCAATTTGTTTGATTTTAAGTAATAGTTACAATTCACCGTATTCTATATTTTTATCATTCTGTAGAATGCCTATACACATATATATATATATGCCCGGCCAATACCCCCAGGCCGCCAGGTGGAGCTCTCCCTGCAGCATGGAGGTGCCCCGAATACCAGCAGGGAATCATAGACAGTTGAGTTTTCCTTTACAGCCCTGCTGGATACCTTGGGGGCCATCAGAGGATGCTGCAGGGAGGCCCAGAGACTCTTACGTGCCCTATAACCCAGAAGTGCGTCTTAGTCACAGCGACAGGAAGAATGACGTACTTCCGGGATGAAGACGAGGACTTTTGATCTGACCCGGAAGTGATAGGAGGTCACATGGACTGAAGGATCGAAAACACTTCTGGGTCAGGAAATATAAAAGGACTGTGGGAGATCCCAGTCATTGAGCTGAGCTGGGTGTAAGGGTGGCAATGCATCTGGTAGTGGAGGATTGTATTGATTATTAATAGTGTATTTGTTAATTGGTTATAGTGTTTATTATTAGAGTATTGTGGAGTGGAGGGTGCTTTGTGCTCTTATTTATAATAATAAAATAATAATTGGACTTTTATCTGGTGTCTGACGTATTGTTCGAGAGTTCAAGGGGACAACAGGGCCCCCAATCTGTCACTATATATATATATATATATATATATATATATATATACAGTATATACAGTATATATATATACACTCACCTAAAGGATTATTAGGAACACCATACTAATACGCTGTTTGACCCCCTTTCGCCTTCAGAACTGCCTTAATTCTATGTGGCATTGATTCAACAAGGTGCTGAACGCATTCTTTAGAAATGTTGGCCCATATTGATAGGATAGCATCTTGCAGTTGATGGAGATTTGTGGGATGCACATCCAGGGCACGAAGCTCCCATTCCACCACATCCCAAAGATGCTCTATTGGGTTGAGATCTGGTGACTGTGGGGGCTATTTTAGTACAGTAAACTCATTGTCATGTTCCCGTGGCATTTAAACGATGCCCAATTGGCACCAAGGTGCCTAAAGTATGCCAAGAAAACATCCCCCACACCATTACACCACCACCACCAGCCTGCACAGTGGTAACAAGGCATGATGGATCCATGTTCTCATTCTGTTTCTGCCAAATTCTGACTCTACCATTTGAATGTCTCAACAGAAATCGAGACTCATCAGACCAGGCAACATTTTTCCAGTCTTCAACTGTCCAATTTTGGTGAGCTCGTGCAAATTGTAGCCTCTTTTTCCTATTTGTAGTGGAGATGAGTGGTACCCGGTGGGGTCTTCTGCTGTTGTAGCCCATCCGCCTCAAGGTTGTGCGTGTTGTGGCTTCACAAATGCTTTGCTGCATACCTCGGTTGTAACGAGTGGTTATTTCAGTCAAAGTTGCTCTTCTGTCAGCTTGAATCAGTCGGCCCATTCTCCTCTGACCTCTAGCATCAACAAGGCATTTTCGGCCACAGGACTGCTGCATACTGGATGTTTTTCCCTTTTCACACCATTCTTTGTAAACCCTAGAAATGGTTGTGCGTGAAAATCACAGTAACTGAGCAGATTGTGAAATACTCAGACCGGCCCGTCTGGCACCAACAACCATGCCACGCTCAAAATTGCTTAAATCACCTTTCTTTGCCATTCTGACATTCAGTTTGGAGTTCAGGAGATTGTCTTGACCAGGACCACACCCCTAAATGCATTGAAGCAACTGCCATGTGATTGGTTGATTAGATAATTGCATTAATGAGAAATTGAGCAGGTGTTCCTAATAATCCTTTAGGTGAGTGTATATACCGTATTTACCCGCGTACCACGCACACATTTTTTCCCGAAAATTAGCATTAGAAAATCAGGTGTGCGTCATACACGAGGAAATGTACGCGTCATACATCAGGAAACTTCTTCTGTGCTCTTTCTCTCTCTCTCTCTCACGTGCTCGCGCACTCACGCTCTCTCTTGCTTGCTCACCCACTTGCGCTCTCTCTCTCACTTGCGTGCTCGCGCACTCGCGCTCTCTTTCTTGCTCGCCCACTCGCGCTTTCTCTCGCTTGCCCACTCGCGCTCTCTCTCTTGCTCGCGTGCTCGCGCTCTCGCTCGACAGTGCTCGCTCTCTCTCTAAATGCTTCCTATACAATCACAACGCGCGTCGTACACGGGGCAAAACTTTTTTCACGATTTTCTTTTTAAAAATTAGGGTGCGCGTGTTACACGAGTAAATACGGTATATATATAGATATACATATATAAAAAACGGTGGAGGATGTCGTAATTGTTTTGTGCTAAGACCATTCAGTTACTTTAAAGGTATGAGATGTGAACTTTAAAGACATTATCATTATCAATTTTATTATTAAAATTGGGGAATGAGCAAAATAGAAAAGAGAAAAAGAGAATGGAAAGCCAAGACTGAAAGCAACAGTGTAAAGATGAACACTGGAGGTAGGACTTGTGTACAGGTGGACTTGGCATAGTCGGGATGATATTTGAATTCCTGTGAGTTCACTTCATCTTTAAGAGACTCAAACCTATCAGAGGGTGTTGATGCTTCGTCTTAGACTTTCATCAGTTTCAGTTCTTACACTTTCACATCATAATCCTGACCTTTGGATATTTAAAGAGTAATTATTTCTATTGTGTTGATTCTTTCAGACAAAGCACAAACTCACATTTTTTCTCTGCTGTAAGGCTCAGGAGACTGAAGTGGGTAAGCTGGAGCTTCACGACCTGAAAATAAAAAGCAAAGAGAAGAATGGCATTGTGTGGTGCTACTTTAATTCTTAAACACTGACTTTAAATGCTTTAATGTAAAACACAATATGACAAGCAGATGAAACACAAAAAATAGCAGTGCTGTGACAATTCATTAGCCCTGCTCTATACACACATACAACTATATACAGTGCATCCAGAAAGTATTCACAGCGCATCACTTTTTCCACATTTTGTTATGTTACAGCCTTATTCCAAAATGGATTAAATTCATTTTTTTCCTCAGAATTCTACACACAACACCCCATAATGACAACATGAAAAAAGTTTACTTGAGGTTTTTGCTAATTTATTAAAAATACTGAGACATCCCATGTCCATAAATATTCACAGCCTTTGCTCAATACTTTGTCGATGCACCCTTGGCAGCAATTACAGCTTCAAGTCTTTTTGAATCTGATGCCACATGCTTGGCACACCTATCCTTGGCCAGTTTCGCCAATTCCTCTTTGCAGCACCTCTCAAGCTCCATCAGGTTGGATGGGAAGCGCTGGTGCACAGCCATTTAAAGATCTCTCCAGAGATGTTCAATCGGATTCAAGTCTGGGCCACTCAAGGACATTCACAGAGTTGTCCTGAAGCCACTCCTTTGATAGCTTGGCTGTGTGCTTAGGGTCGTTGTCCTGCTGAAAGATGAACCGTCGCCCCAGTCTGATTTTCATCCAGGATGTCTCTGTACATTCTTCACTGTAGGGATGGTATTGGCCTGGTGATGAGCGGTGCCTGGTTTCCTCCAAACGTGACACCTGGCATTCACACCAAATAGTTCAATCTTTGTCTCATCAGACCAGATAATTTTGTTTCTCTTGGTCTGAGAGTCCTTCAGGTGCCTTTTGGCAAACTCCAGGCGGGCTGCCATGTGCCTTTTACTAAGGAGTGGCTTAAGTCAGACCACTCTACCATACAGGCCTGATTGGTGGATTGCTGCAGAGATGGTTGTCCTTCTGGAAGGTTCTCCTCTATCCACAGAAGACCTCTGGAGCTCTGACAAAGTGACCATCGTGTTCTTGGTCACCTCCCTGACTAAGGCCCTTCTCCCCCGATCGCTCAGTTTAGATGGCTGGCCAGCTCTAGGAAGAGTCCTGGTGGTCTCGAACTTCTTCCACTTATGGATGATGGAGGCCACTGTGCTCATTGGGACCTTCAAAGCAGCAGAAATGTTTCTGTAACCTTCCCCAGATTTGCGCCTCGAGACAATCCTGTCTCGGAGGTCTACAGACAATTCCTTTGATTTCATGCTTGGTTTGTGCTCTGACATAAACTGTCAACTGTGGGACCTTCTATAGACAGGTGTGTGCCTTTCCAAATCATGTCCAATCAACTGAATTTACCACCGGTGGACTCCAATTAAGCTGCAGAAACATCTCAAGGATGATCAGGGGAAACAGGATGCACCTGAGCTCAATTTGGATCTTCATGGAAAAGGCTGTGAGTACTTATGTACATGTGCTTTCTCAGTTTTTTTATTTTTAATAAATTTGCAAAAACCTCAAGTAAACTTTTTTCACGTTGTCATTATGGGGTTTTGTGTGTAGAATTCTGAGGAACAAAATGAATTTAATCCATTTTGGAATAAGGCTGTAACATAACAAAATGTGGAAAAAGTGATGTGCTGTGAATACTTTCCGGATGCACTGTATAAGGGCCATTAAATTATTTTAAAATGAATATTAGAATATTCCAACTGAAATGAAGCATATGTTCAGACCTGCTTTAATGTGGCTTAAAACATTTGTAGCTAATGTGCTGTTCTTTTATAGTCAATCTCTTTACATTTTTGCTTGTTGTTTGTTTCTTTAATTTCATCACTTTGTGTTCACAGTGCCCAACATTTTGTGAAGTCTTTGTCACTTGGGAAAACTGTGTCTGTGAATCCAAAGTCACACTTGAACACACCACAAGGTGGGCACTGCAAGTATTAAGTGACCAAATGAAAGAGAAAGCCAAGCTGAGCACACGGCCTCTGTCTGCCTGTGACGCACACGAAATCACTCGCCATGCCTCAGACTTGCTCAGCTCAGCTCTTACTCAGCATTTCTTCTCCTCCGTTCTTTCTTCTTGTTGTTTATAGAGACCACAAGACATCAAATCCCTTATTCGCATCTTGTTATATAATCTGAGGTAAATTTTCTGTTAGTTAAATTCTTAAGCACCTTTTACAAATACAGTGAAGATAGAATAAAACAGAAATGTGTTGTCATGATGATAGAGACAGCATGCAGTATACAGACATAGACATATGCTGTGCAAATAAGGGTTGAGCAAAAACGTAACTTCATGTATCAAATGTTAAAAATAAATGTGTTTTAATATATTAGAATATGAGTTCAAAATCCTGGGAGCTATGTTCACATTCATATTACTTGTGTTCTTCTGTATATTTTATTAAAAGATAAGTTTGGTGTTTTTCATGTCAGAATCATTTCTTCACAATCATGGTGTACATTAATTTGAAATTGTGTCCTAAAATTAAGCTGTTTTTATATATTAAAAAAATCCTTGTCTGTTCTTATGGTTTACAACTGGCATTTAGGGTACACAGATCGATATGTGATACAAAAGGCCTTAAAACTTAACAAATACCTCTATAAATCAAGTTAAAAATGTTTTGAATAATGATCCATGTCTTGAGGTAACACACGTATTGCAAAACAGTGTATCCATGATATTTTAAGAAGCATAAAAACAAACATTGTCGTGACATTCAGCTATTTTAAAATGAGACCGTGGCATCATTCAGGGCAAGGGGCATCGGCTCACTTCAGAAAGTCATTACCAAGTGGCATTGCAGAATTTATTGAATGTTAATTCCCAGATTCAAATCACTGTCTGTAGACAAGTAGACAATAATAACTGATAAAGGCACACTTATGATCACTTATGTTCTTACATTAAACAGAAGCCTATTACATTATTTTCATTGCCGCTAACATGAACTATGAGCTCCTTTTTCTTCTGCCCATCTCTGCCTCACTCTGGTCACTCGGGGTCTCGAACAACATGCCACTCTTTCTACTTTCTGTTCCTCGGCAGCTGCCCGTCAGGGCCAGTGGACTCTACCAGCTGAGTGATGCATCTGAAGTGCTCCCTAAGTGCTACTTTAGTCTGTGTGCCTGCGTGTGTAACTACAAACAGCACAAAGGTGAGGGACTGGGGGGAATCAAAATGTCAAGAAACACAAAGGAAAATGACAAGGAAAAAGAAAAACCAAAAGAGGCACAGAAGTGCTCCTAACAGCAGTTAATCTGGAGTGACAGCCGTGTTAATAATGAAGTGGTGTAAGGCCTGGAGTTGTACCCTCAGACTTCCTGTCTTTAGTGTGATCCTTGCTGTCATGTTCTCAGATAACTGTAGAGTAGCAAGTGTAAAAAGTGTAAAAAGCTTAGGGGTGATTGTTGACTGTAATCTGAATTTTAAATCACATATTAATCAGATCATTAGGACAGCATTTTTTCACTTAAGAAACATAAGTAAAGTTACACCTCTTATATCACTGAAAGATGCTGAGAAATTAGTTCACGTGTTTGTTTTCAGTCGACTAGATTACTGTAACGCACTCCTCTCTGGACTACCCAAAAGATATAAATCGTTTGCAACTAGTGCAGAATGCAGCTGCTAGAATCCTAACTAGGAAAAGAAAATCCGAACACATTTCTCCAGTTTTGATGTCACTACACTGGTTGCCTGTGTCATTCAGGATTGACTTTAAAATTCTGCTTATGGTTTATAAAGCCTTAAATAATCTCGCCCCATCTTATATATCGGAATGTCTGACACCTTATATTCCAAATCGTAACCTCAGATCCTCAAATGAGGGTCTCCTTAGAATTCAAGAACAAAACTTAAAAGAAGTGGTGAGGCGCCTTCTGCTGCTATGCACCTAAAATCTGGAATAGCCTGCCAATAGGAATTCACCAGGCTGATACAGTAGAGCAGTTTAAAACACTGCTGAAAACACATTACTTTAACATGGCCTTTTATAACTTCACTTTAACTTAATACTGATACTCTGTATGTTCAATTCATCATAATAACTATTCATGGTGGCTCTAAAATCGGTACTGACCCCTACTCTCTTTTCTGTTTCTTTTTCCGGTCTCTTTGTGGTGGTGGCCTGCGCCACCACCACCTACTCAAAGCTTCATGATGCTCTAACAATGATGGACGGATTAAAGGCAGAAGTCTACGTGACCATCATCATCATCAAGCCCTTCTGTGAGAATCCTAAATCCAAAGAGGACTGTTTCATTTATGTTAGGTAGAATGCCCAGAGGGGACTGGCCGGTCTCATGGTCTGGAATCCCTACAGATTTTATTTTTTCTCCAGCCGTCTGGAGTTTTTTTGTTTTTTCTGTCCCCCCTGGCCATTGAACCTTACTCTTATTCGATGTTAATGTTTATTTATTTTGTTTTATAATTGTGTCTTTCATTTTTCTATTCTTTAATATGTAAAGCACTTTGAGCTACTATTTGTATGAAAATGTGCTATATAAATAAATGTTGTTGTTGTTGTTGTTGTGGCCTGAAGAGCCACCCCAAGAAACATCACAACAGTCAAATACTTTACATTGTGGTGGGATTCATCCAGCAAACTGAGACGCCATCTTAAGTAGAACATCAGAACAATCTGGATGAGAACAGGCCATTCAGCCCAGCAAAGCTCTCCGTTCCTATCCACTTAATTCTTACAAAATGACAAGAAGTCAATTATTTATTATTTGGAGAAAACAGGTTTCAATAAATAAGAAATGATAAAGATTAAGAGCTAAATCTGTGTCAAAGACCACAAATAAATGACAGGAGGATTAGGAGAAGTCCATTTTAATCATTTTACTCCACTGGATTCAGCATTGCTTTCCTTATATGGGGGTTAAATGTTAAAAGGATAGAGAAGAAGATGAAGGGGAGAAGACTCCAGTAAGGAGAGACAACTGAGATGTAAGAGGATTAAAGATGGAGAAGGAGCCAAAGACCAAAAAGCAGAAGGAAGGATATGGAGGTGAGGGGACTAATAAGGAGATGTCAGAAATAGAAGGCGATGGAAAAGACAAACAAACCTGCACTCTGGATAGTCTGGGCAAGGAATACCAGAGGAAAAGCAGAATTCAACACCAGTCATGGAAATAGTTTGATTTCTGTGAATCCTGATTTACTTTAATTTGACACTAATTCTGCTTTCTGAGACAGACCTCAAGTTTAATAAAATACAAATTGTTAAATCTGTGTCACAGAACACACCTAAATCACAAACTAAATTTCAAACTTTTCTAGTTTAGAGGATTCAGCTTTGGTTTATTTAACGGAAACCCTAAAGGGTTAAAGGGATATGGAGAGGATTAGAGATAGAGAAGGAGAATAAGACCAAAAAGCAGATAGAAGGATGTGGAGGTGAGGAGCAGTAAGGAGATGTCAGAAACAGAAGATGATAGACACAAGAGACACACCTCAACTCTGGATTGTCAGGGAAACAAGAGGGACAGAAAAAGAAGAAGAGGAATTCAGCACTAGTTTAGCACTCACTTAACACTAGAATTACCAGAGCCTATGAGAAAACTCGTAAATCCGGCCCACCTTAAATCCGTTCGCACCTCTTCATCAGCGTCTTTTGTCCTGTAAATGTGCCGATTAAGACAAGCAGCAAGCAGCCTGTTATTCCATTCCCCACCGTCGCAGAACATTCACAAACTTCTCCCAGCTCGTGCCTTGTTTGATTATCCGCCTTTCCTGATCTGATTCAAAGTAACAGCACCAGCATAAATTTACACCCGATCTGACGCTGTTCATTTTCAAATAATATTGCATTAGTGTGATGATGTTTTCTGATTGGTACTATTCAGGTCATAAAATGATTTCTTCATAATGTCACATATATTGCCTCTTTCTTTCAGGTGTGTATCACAAGTCAGCAAATGTTACTTCTACACCATGGAAGCTGTTGTACCATCCTTGAACCTTTTGTGAAAGTGTTAATTTGATCTTTGAATTTCGGGTTTCACACATTCTATAGTTTATGCCTACATTTTGTAACATTTATTACTAAAATATGAAAAATTTTCTGTTTTAACAATGTGTTTACACAGATTATTGTAGAAACAGAACACACATGAAATGCATGTGTTCCAAATAACGATCTATTATTTCCACTGTAAAACTCCAGCACTTAACTCCCTGATAATCAAACAAGGCATGAGCTGGGAGAACTTTGTGCACATTCTGCGATGATGGGGGGATGGAATAGCAGGCTGCTTACTGCTGGTCTTAATCGGCACATTTACAGGACAAAAGACGCTGACGGAGAGGTGTA
>NW_024378382.1:0-2378 GCF_016835505.1 Polypterus senegalus
TGAGTTGTTGCCATGTGATTGGCTGATTAGATATTTGTGTTAACAAACAGATGAAAAGGTGTACCTAATAAAGAGGCTGCTGTGTGTGTGTGTATATATTGTTAAGGTTCTATAATATTTTAATTTCCACTTCGGGGCAAATAAAATAATCTTATCTAATCTGATGTAATCTAATTAGCCCTCCATTAAGACAATCATTTGCTCTTTAGCTCACATATGCTTACCAATTTACCAATTCCTGAAAGATCATCCTTCATATGGTCCATATGATCCATATGCTCCTAATCCTCCATATTGTCCAATTCCTGCACCTCCATATCCTCCTGCTACTTCTCCTCCTCCTCCTGATCTTCCTCCAAATGTTCCTCCATATCCTGATCCTGCTGTCATGTTGCCCCTGTAAAGATTCAGCGTAGGTGACAAATTAGGAGTGCATTTCCATCCCTGTCTGTCTCCTCTGTCCCTTGAGAAGATGATTTCTAGTTGTGTGATCGCTGGCACAGTAAATAATCACATTTTTATTCTCACCACATAATTCACCACATTACACAGCCTGCTCCTTATCTAAACCAAATGAAAATTGTACATCACAGAGTCCTGCCACCTCGTGCTAAAGGCTCCTCTGCGTGTCAACACCATTTAGAGGGCAGGCTGCCATTAAAGCCTCCTTCCATCAGACCCCACTTACCGTCTTGCTGTGCTCATCACAGTATGGAGGCTCAGGCTGTCTATTTCAGTGCCCTCAACACCACGGCTGTCCACACACACACACTTTATGGACTTCATCTATTTAGCTGTCCTCTAATTCTCAATAAATATGTTAAAGGCTTGGTGATGGCACTGAATTTTCAACAGGAAAATTTTTTTTTTTTTTTGCATGGTTAGCGTTTTATTATTTTAAAGCTAAAGACAGACACATGAGAAATTCACGTATAACAAAACACCAACCTTATAACAGTGGATTGAACACCAGAAGTCCAAAGCCCTGCTGTTCTGTCAGAGTCGTGTTTACTGACCACAGCTCAGCATTTAATTCTGCTGGACGGGCAGACCTGATGACCAAACTCCTCAATTTAGGACTCAGTGCCACTGCAGTTGGTTTTTGGACTTCCTAACCAACAGACCTCAGCATGTGTGAATGGCAGCATCACATCCTCCAAGCTGACCCCCAGTACTGGCACTCCACAGGCTGGTGTGCTGAGCCCCCTCTTATGACTGTGTGGGCACACAAGGCTCACTTCATCATTAAATCTCATTGTTACTTGGCCACGTTAAGACTAATTTTAACAATAACTGACTAATGAATAAATGACTTATAGAGAAGAGAAGAGGTCTACCTGCTGACTCAGTTGGGCCAGGACAACAATCATCACGATATAAGACCCCTGCTATGTGTCAGCAGTAAAGTGACCTCATGTTCAGACCAGATGGTGGTGAGAGCTGGCAGTGGACGAGTGAAGCATCTGAAGTTCACAGCTGGATGTCTGCTCTTCAAATGCTCCTCAACGTTTAGACAGAATTCTCACGTTCAGGACGTTTGCTCGTATTCATGGCAGGGTGGGCTAAATGTGACTATTGTGGAGGAATTGGGGTATCAAGTGAAGAATCTGCTTGCTTTGTGATCTGAAGTAGGTCAAGATTAGATAAAAAAGAATTCATGTCTATAGGAGATGAAGAAGATGTTGATGAAAATAATAGAAGCATTGTTCTAAAATGATTTATGTAATGAAATTAATTGTAAACATGGCTGTAAATACAGTCACAATCCAAAAAATAAAGGAAGAAACAGAAAAAAGAACACTAAAGAGTCGGGCTTGGGTCATAAACTGGTAATAAAAATCTAAACACGCAAATTCAAGAAAACGGAGCAGAAAAGTCCAAACACCACTTTGTTCAATGAAGTGCCTTTTAGCTTCCTGTACTGCTGAGCAAAAATGAAAGATTTAAATAAATTTGATTAAAAACTCCGACTGTAAATCAAGTGCACTTCAGTGTTTTATATACACAGAACAATGACAAAGTGGAAGGTGCCAGGGATTCATGGGAAGGGGATTTTCTTGATGTGCATCCCTCTCGGGGTCCCTGTGTGCAAAAAGGCCGCACTGTCAGTGGAGGACCACCAAGGATCCTAAATAACTCAGAAGAACTCCCCACAAGTCATGCTGGGTAATGAGAAGCTGTGCTGGGTCCAGTATAAAAGGAGCCCACCGCCTCCCGACTCTGACCCTGACAAGGCTGCACTTCCCATGAAACCCTGTGGGCAACACTCAGCTGGAGGAGGAAGGAGAGGAGAAGGTTTACTGTTTGTTTGGAGTTGGCTGAGCTTCATTGTGTTTAGTGCTTCTTGGAGTAAAAATATCCATTATTTGAACCTGTGA
>NW_024378383.1:0-16749 GCF_016835505.1 Polypterus senegalus
GGCATGTATCGAAATGTTACTCTGCATACTGTGGACAATGATCTTCTCTAGTCTTGCAGGTCTCAACCTCCTGAAGGAAGTCCACAACAAGTTAACAAGGCTTGGGACGGTCCCCACCAACGGAGTTCAAGATCCCCTTGGAACCTGGATACTGGTCAGAGACACCCGAAGGAAACATTGGCATCAACCTCTGGAGGGACCATTCCAGGTGCTATAATCTACACCTCACGCTGTTAAAGTCGAAGGACTTCCTGCCTGGATCCACGTCTCACATTGCAAAGAATGGCATTCTTAGTTCTATTATTAATAACTTCTTTGTCCCCTTGAACATGGGACAGCAAACTTATGGGGACCTTCCCACACTAACTTTCCAAGTAGGGAAGACTACCTCACTCCAGATTGACTTTTGTACTGTTGCTCCTTGTGGAACTGGCAGCCATGAACAATGGACTAGGGCTGAAAAATATGTGTGCGCGACTACTGACTCCACTCATTATGGCAGTAATTGTGAAAAATGGCAGTGGGTATTTGCCAATACAGGTACCTATGACTGGGGTTATCAGCTCTGGAAGGCTCAGCAACATGATCTCAAGACAAGGTTCTCTATCATTAAGGGACATACTAGCAGAACATGTTTACATGATAATTGTAACCCATTAATTATCACTTTAAAGGATCCGTCACCTTATGATGGGGGTATTTACATATTAGGGGCAGATGTCTCTGGGAAAGATCCTCTTGGGAAATTCGTTATTCGAGTCACAGCATGAACACCCGATTCTGTCACCCCTACCTCTTTAACCTTCCCTACCACTGTCCTTCCTGATGGCTCAGTATCTCGTGCACTTGCTGGTCTTACTGCCCTTTCTGTAGAACTTGCAGAAAATTCTGGTATCTCAATCCCTTGATGAACTATTTGAGCGGTGGTTCGGAATTTGGGCCGGATGGTGTAAAACTATTTTCACCACTGTCCTCATTTCCCTTGCAATCATGGTTATTTGTGGTTGCTGCTTCATCCCCTGTATTCATGGCCTTCTTCAGAGGCTTATTGACACCTCTCACAAAAGCCTATTTTCTTCATGCTGACAATTTCCAAAACCCTGATTACAACCCTTTGCTTTCGGAACTTTCTCCCTCTTCTGAATATGATGATATTATTCCCGATGATTGGGTCTGATCATTCACATGTGCACATATTTTTGTGCAAAAGGGGGGAACTGAGAAAGAAAAAACTTAAACCATTAACTTGCATTCCTTTATGAGGAAAGGCTGACCTCTGCTACTATCAGAAGACCCCTGAAGAATGTAAGATCTTTATGGACTATAAGAATGTTTAAATTGATTCTAAGTGAGTACAAATACAAGGGTGTATTCCTTAGGAATGCAAATGGCTGTTTATTTCATGTTTTAGGACATTCCAGTATGTCATAAATTAAGATTTATGTATAACCTCAGAATGAACTGCTAGGGTTTTTTTTTCCTTTTCTAGGATATAAAAGAGAGAACGTTTTTACTTTAGGTATTCTGCTAAAACCCAAATCAGTCGACTGAGTTGTGAAGAGGTAGTCTCACATTTTCTCTACTCACCAAGAATTAAGAATAAAGAAATTATTTTTACTTTAATTGGGTTTAAGTTCTTCTGTTGTTTTCGACTTCAGCGCTCACACATGTCTATCGAGGTGATCACCATCAATCAAAGAACTGTCACTTACCGAGTGTCACTTAACGGCGTGCATAGAACTCACACTATAACAGGATGTAAGCACAAAAGCCGAAATGTGCTTATGCACAGAAAAATCCAGATGCAGGAATCTGTGCGTTTGCCAACTTCCGCGTTCATCTGCTACATAAATCCCGGTCAGTGTGAAAAGTAATGCTCGTGCACATAATTACGCCTCTTTGAATATGTAAATCAATATAAATAGCCTTTAAGCTCAGCGTTCTGTGAAAAGACAAAGACAAAAGCAAGAGGGAAAATGGAAGAATTTCAGCGAAAACCAAGTGGAGGCAAGAAAAAACGTACTATTTGTTGGTTTAAACATTGGTATGAACAACAAAAGGAAGCTGATCGAGTGACATAGCATGTCAAAGAAACTCGAAAGCTCAAGTTCACAAAGTCGCACAGTGTCCGAAATAAAAAAAGAAGTCAGAGATCAAAGTCAGCCGTGGAAAGGCGAGTCGTACCTCACTGTCTGAGTGTCATATGAAAGCTTATTAGGTACAGAGAAAAAAAAAAAAGGCACACAGTGGGGAAAAACGCGAAATGGCAACTTCAATCTCAAAATATCCACTTTAATCCGTAGTTTATTTTGTCATTAAAGTAGAACATCATAAACTTCATCTTAAAATCATTGAACTAGTTTCTCAAATCACTTAGTAAGTAAAGTAGCACGCTTAACTGCTTTGTTTTGTATGTGTTCTTCTATGTATGTGAATAACTAGTGCTTCTTAAACCGGCTTTTTCTACCTCCGACAGGACACAGACACCATTACATTAAGTGATATTACAGCTCTCTGAATAACTAAAATACTGAGATGTATATGTAATATCATTTTCATCGATTTCATGATGATGATGGGAGTTAAAGCATGTTATTAAACATGAGAACAAGGTGGCCTAGTGATTGTCGGCGACCTTCGATGAAATAATTTATTGCAGCCATACTCAGGGGCTCTCTAGGCTCATGGCAGCCCTAGGCAGAGGAAGAATCGGTGGCTCCTTTGCCCGCCAATGTCAATATGGTATCTTATGCACGGCAGATGGCCCGCGTCTGTTGCAAACACAGCATAGCCGCGCTGTGCTCATGAGACAAACATTTAACTCTTGCCGAAATTTACGCTGCATTTTTAGCTGTGTGTTATTTTCTGTTTTATATTCAACTAGCAGAATACCAGCAGCAGCAGCAGAGGTAGTGTGTTAAAGAAGTTATGAAAAGAAACATTTTAAAAATAATGTGACATGATTGTTAATGTAATTGTTTTACCACTGATATGAGTGTTGCTTGTCATTATATATATATATATATATATATATATATACACACATATACACACACACATATATATATATCTATATAGCGAAATACCCAGCGTTTTGCAGCGAAGTAGTGTGTTAAAGAAATGATGAAAAGAAAAGGAACATTTTGAAAATAACGCATAACATGATTGTCAATGTAATTTTTTGTCACTGTTATCTATATATCTATCTATCTATATCTCCTTTGGGGTGCGAGCAGCTGTTGCTGGGGTGTCAGAATCCATCGAGGAAGAAAAATGAAAAACATTATTTGTACAAAATCTTAATTTATCTATACATTCCTAAATAATTAAATGGGCAGGCTATTTGTGATAAGTGCAATATGCTTCTTGTTAAAATGGATGACTCCTGCTCTTACGTGCACTTACTGTAGTGCTGCGTGGGTATTATAAGTAGCCGTGATCTGTTCAAGTTATATTTAAATTTTTAAATAAGTAATTTTTTATTTAGTCGACAGAAATATGTTTGGTAGGAATGAAAGTTAAATTTAGTCAGCACTGCATACATTTTTCTTCACCACAGAAATTTAAAGAGTAAATTCAACTTACATTCCTACCAAAGATATTTACTGCGACGAAATAGAATCTACTTATATCCAAATTCGAGATATTGAGCTGTAAGCCTACCTGCCTGGATAAATCACCCTCGCTTAGCTCTAACTTTTTGCAGTTCATTTAATAATCACTAGTCGCGAAAAAATCAGGACCTGGGAGGATTACACTGAGTAAGGCTTTACCAAAATAATTATTGATGGCGAATAAAGTATCCATTATTCATAAAGCTTCAACTGGTGATCTTTTTTTCTGCGTTAATCTCATATTTTTTCATACTTCTTCTCAAACCAAGGGGGTGCGAGGGTAAAATGAATCGGGAAGCGCTGATTCATATATCTATACTAATAAAAGGCAAAGCCCTCACTCACTCACTGACTCACTCACTGACTCATCACTAATTCTCCAACTTCCGTGTAGGTAGAAGGCTGAAATTTGGCAGGCTTATTCCTTACAGCTTACTTACAAAAGTTGGGCAGGTTTCATTTCGAAATTCTACGCATAAGGGTCATAACTGGAAGCTATTTTCCCCATATAATGTAATGGAGTCTTGAGTTGGAGATGGCGCTGGGGGAGTTTAGTGACATCATCACACCTCCTACGTAAGTAATGTAGAGCACAAGGAAGAACTCCAAACAGCGATCAGCACAAAACGCCATTTCACAATTGAGAAGGCAGAAAAACATTATGAAGCAAATGATGCATACAAGCATATTCATAAGTACAGCTACTGAAACAAAGCACGGCGTGAACCGTAAGTTTATATTAAATTAAGTTCATAGACAGGCTACCACTAGCGTTTGTAATTTAGTGCCTGCCCATATAAGGCCGTCCATCAGCGGCAATCCAATACAAACACTGCCGGTAAATATTCACGTGTGAAGGACTGTACTTATGCAGAGGAAGATGAGATGGTCAGGGTGGTGTTTGGCACAAACTCATTGAAACTCACGAGAGAAAGTTTTAAGTGCCGGGTCTTAGCTGACATTAACGAGATGGCACCAGTACAGCTGGGAACCTTCGGCGCAAGAACACCAAGCGGCTCACGTGAACTGGCACAGTGCACAGACAAAAGCAACAGTTCCAAAGAGTGCTGAACAAAACCGAACTATACAATTGAGAAGGCAGCAAAAAATATGAGGCGCCTTATACATAGAATCATATTCATAAGTGCAGCTACTGCGGAAACAAAAGCACACGGTGGAAAAAGTGAATGTCCTGCTAAAGGAAGACAGTGTAAAACAAAAACCCGTGCATGCAGTTTGTCACATCACAGATAAAGGGAAGGCGAGCTGTTTATTGATGCAGTAAGGAACTAATGTCGATGAATGAAACCTCTTATCTTTACAGCGCATTGACAAACACGGAATGTAACTTGAACACATCCTACAAATACGAGCCTGATTGAAAGAAATAATGATAATCAAATCCTTGATGACAGCAACATTCAATAACACTCACAAAACACATACTGTATATTGACAATCATGTTACGCTATTTTTAAAATGTTCCCTTTTCTTTTTCATAACTTCTACTTCTCCACTACGGTACACGGGTATATATATAAATGTATATATATATACCCCTATCTACAGTACATACTTTAGCATAGACAAGCCACACGCAGGCGCTAATTATAGAGTCTTAAGCCTCTAACGCCCGAACATTTGAGGTTCGATTCCCTAGCTGGGATGTACTGGACTATATAGTGCGCCATTCGATTCATTTTACCTTCGTGATCTCCTTGGTTTGGGGCGTATGAAAAAATATTAGGTTAACGCGAGAATCATATTCACGCTATTTTTAAAATTTTCCCTTTCTTAGCACAAGCACAGCTGAGAAGCTTCGATGCATGTACTCTATAACGCCAGTTAAAAATAGCGCATTTAATCACACTTTCAATTCCAAGCAAACGGGAACTTTTCTCAATGCATGATTTCCTGGTACATCCATTACACTGCTGCACACATCACAGCTACAAAAATGTTAGAGTCGGAATAAAAGCGCGTTCCTCTAATGACTCATTTACGACTTCCCGAATAAGCCTTGATAAAAGCATGGTTTTGTGCACACTGAAAAGCAAGCAAAATTAGATGCATTACAGAAAGCGGACTTTGTGGCTCTTACTGGGGATCATTGACTTCGGATGACCGTTAGTAATTCTAAATTACAAAATGTTCAATGATCACACTGTTTTAGCCTAATGTACAAAATAATTTTGGCTAATGTTACTCAGAGTTTAAAGAGTAAGCTGGTCAAATTACCTTTTATGTTTCTGACTTATTTTTTTAAGAAGAAAAACTGCACTTTATGGTGAAATTTTGGTTATTATTATTTAAAGACAATACTATTCTGCAAATGTACTTAAAGTACTTAAACTACCACTTTATTTTTAAGTCTGCCCAATTTTAACCAGGGATGATATTTTGTTTCTGTTTTGAATTCAAATGCAGTTTAAAGCTTTTTTTTTTCAGAAATTAAAACAGCTTCAGTTTACAATATTCATGTCCATGTCTATTATTTGATTCTGTCAGCCCACTAAAACCGTTTTAAATAAAAAAAAAAAAAAACATTTGCGATTTGGGGCAAATTTACGTAGTGCGACACATACGATTAATCAAGATTAATTCTTACACAGCCTCTAATTAATTGGATTAATTTTTTTAATCGAGTCCCACCCCTAATATATATATATATGTAGATATATATATGTACATTTGTATATATATGTGTATATACAGTATATATGTAGATATGTATATGTTGTATATACAGTATGTATATATATGTGTGTGTGTGTATATATATATGCATATATATATGTATATGTATATATATGTATATGTATATATATGTATATATATATATATATATATAACTATATGTGTATAGATGTGTATATATATATATATATTATATATATATATTTATATATATGCCAGCAACACTCATATCAATGACAAAACAATTACATTAACAATCATCTTTACTATTTTTAAAATGTTTGCTTTTCTTTTTCATAACTTCTTTAACACACTACTTCTCCAAGCTCACGAAGCCTGGTATTCTGCTAGTACTGAATATACTGAAATAGTTCTACTGTCAAATAATGCAAACAATACGCTGCACATGTTTCGCCTAATTCTGGGCCCACCAGGTGTACACACTCACTACACCTCCTCTCAGGAATCGAACCTCGGGGCGCAGAGCTAGAGGCGAAGCCTCTCGTGTTGCACCACAGCGTGTTTAGTTTATTTGACAGTATGTAGATGAGGTGTATGTATATATATGTATATATATATATATATATATATATATATATATATATATATATATATATATATATACACACACACACATATACACACACTCCTGTAGCCACAATAAATGCCTTTATTTTATAGACAAACGAGGGATGAACAAGTTCCTTTCTACTGTAGCCACAGCCGCGACACACATACTGTAAAAAAACATCAATAATAACTCATAAACGTGCAATATCATTTAGGAAAATCACAACATTTTACTCACCAAAATTCGGATTATTTGTAAAACAAAATCCATTCGATCTCTTTCCTCAAAAACAGTTCAATTACATGTTTATGCAGATTATCCGAGCACTTCAGTTCCATCAAAACCTCACTTTCTATCACCATCGAAGGTAATGCTGAAAGGCGAACCCGCCCTATGGTATTCCTGGCATAAGTTTGAACTCGCTTTAGGGCTGAAAATGTCCGCTCGATAGAAGCAGCGTACACAGGAATGCTCACCGCCAAATATACCAATGTGAACAGCCACCCCATGCTCTCATTCAGATTTTTCTGATGAAGGAAGTCAAGATCAGTGGGAGATTCTCCTGCAAAATCATCCATAGCATATATTACAGTCAGTTCTGTTTTTAGCCGAGACAGATCAAAAAGCGGTCCGTGGCTGTTGTGTTAAAGTGTATAAGGCTGCATAAGTGAAATTTTTCTTGTATTTCCCAAAACTTTTGGGGCTTGAGGAGGCGTGACAAACATCAGGTTTTCATGGTCATGAAATCTGGTCTGTGTCTGGCAAATAATATTGTCCAGAATCCTGCCATGGAGTTGCCGTAGTGCACGCGATCTTTAGCGCTTAGAGCGCGTTTGTAGTGCGTTCAATGGCGTACATCAGACTTCCTCATATCGGCTTCTATCCAATCAATGGGTCTGAATACGGTGGCGTTGCGTCACGCCTGCTAAAGAGCCCTACTGACACCAACTCAAAATCTGATTGGTTGAAGCAACAGGTTAATCAACATTTATTCTGTGTTAGAGTGCCTCCACAACAGATTCTGAAAGCCTCTCTGCCTGGCAACAAATGATGGCTGAAATGTGATTGGTTAAATGCTTTAATACGAAACTCCGCCTCCCACGGCTATCAAGCTGCAGTCTATTCTCTCTGCCTGGCAACAAATAATGGCTGAAATGTGATTGGTAAAATATTTTAATACGAAACTTCGCCTCCCACGGCTATCGAGCTGCATTCTATTACAGTATATATGGACAAAAGTATGTTCCAGTTATGACCATTATGCGTAGAATTTCGAAATGAAACCTACCCAACTTTTGTAAGTAAGCTGTAAGGAATGAGCCTGCCAAATTTCAGCATTCTACCTACGGGAAGTTGGAGAATTAGTGATGAGTGAGTGAGTGAGGGCTTTGTCTTTTATTAGTATAGATATAAATTGGTGTGGCGGCCCCTGGGATTTGGCGGCCCTGTGCAGGTACACAGTTTGCACGTGCCTAAGGTCACCCCTGCAGTACTATCTCTTTCAAACGTACTAACCCCCAATTCCTGTCCTTCCTTTTCTTTCTCCAAGTAACCAATCGCCACACAATCAGCTCTGTAATGGACGTTAAGCCATCTGTAAGCTTATAACGCCGATTCTTCAAAAATTTAAGGAACATTGAAATATCTTCGTAGTACATGCTTCATTATTCTATCCTTCACGCCAGTCCCAGTGAAGGATACAGTGCGAGGCAGGAACAATCGTGAGTGGAGTGCCAGATCCTTGCTAGCGTAGCAACACTGTGCCCTTTAATTATTAAAAATATAGATTTAAATGAAGTTAAAGTTTTATCTGTATAATATAATAAACATATTTTGCTGCATTTCAGCTTAAAAATGATATCATCATCATATGTAAATACACTCTTCATAAAGTGGCTCAGGTTTTGCAATATTATAACTGTACTGCAAGTTTGTGAGGTAACTGTACTCATAAGTACTAACAGTTCTACAAGGAGCAGCTGATGGACTGATTGAGTGCGTTCAGAGTTCTTGGGATGAAACTGTTTCTGAACCGCAAGGTCCGTATACAGGAAAGGTTTGAAGAGTTTGTCATATGAGAAGCAGTTCAAATAGGAAGCATGGCTAAGGCAGCGTGTGTTTGATGCTGTGTACCGATAATTCTCTTTCCGGTCAGCTTCTCCGAGTGGTGCATTGAGAGTTATATGGAAAAGGTGATCCAGTGTTGCAACCCCTAACGGAGCAGCTAAAGAAGAAAAAGAAAGTGCAGTGAGGGTAACAACGCTAAAGCAGCTATGGTATTTAGATTAGTTTGACCATTCCGTGGACCATTATATTGTTACTGGTTAATTACAATCAGATGCATTAAACTAATAAACAATATGCAGTTAATTTCAGTGTATTTATAAAGCCACATCAGGAAAAGAAAGGATAACCACACAGGAACAGTAGCACTGCTTTGACTCTGGGTACCGCCAGTCTGCAAAACCGAAGCGGAGAACTTGTATACGACAGGGTATAAGGTACCGTGGAAATGTCGTGCTTTTACGCCAAGTTTAGGATTTATATATTGCGATTTGAACGTGGAAACATTCTTATGCAACATTTCTGTGCGTACGTACCGTTTATACATGAGGCTCCAGGTGTATGGTTTCAACCCATAAATATACTGCAGAATAACTAAAAGAATACCCCTACCCCTCACCTCCATTTTAAAGCACAAGTACAGCCTAGGTTTGTGTTTTTTTTTTTTTTTCATTTATAAAAATTGTTTCAATTTTGAACACAATTTCAAGGGGAAAATTAATGTACATCATGACTGTGAAGAAGTAATTTTGACCTAAAAAATAACAGACTTATCCTTTAATCTGTCCTGAAAGGTGAAGATACTTATTAGGTCAATGAATAAGCTGGCCAATGAGCCATGACAGTTAAAATTGATTTGTGCTGTAATGTTAACATACAGTATATGAACTGTTAACAAACCTTAGGAAAAAAATGTAAATCATTATAAAAAGATGTTTGAAACATTTTTGTATTAAGATTTCCAATATAGTAAAAATAAATAAATAAATATATAAGCAATACCTGTATGGCAATCTTTCATAATATGTTCCCTCCAAACCAGCAAAGTGATACCTTGGTTTCAGCATGTGTGCTATATTTGCAACTGAAACAGACCCATGCGAATGGCAGTCAAAACCCTAAAAGACAACAACTACCTGTCATTTCACTGTATGGCAAACTTTAGAATGAAAATTGCATTTAATACTGGTTTAAAAAGTATTTATCATAAAAGAAAACACCCTTTCATAGTGCAGATATAATTTAAATTCAATGACAAACACTGATCCAAAAACTCAATTTTCAAAATCTTAAAGTTTAAACAAAAACAGACAATCCTTTTCTTACAGGGGAATTTCCATAGCGTGCTATTCCTTTGGGCCATTCTGATGTAAGAAGAACATCTATTCCTTTGTATTGAGAAGTAGACAACAAAGGAGCCATCAATGCTTCCACATCTTTGGGTGTGAAACAGTATGCAGGGGCTGGTTCTTGGCAAGATTCTCTACCACTCAGGTATGCAACTTGGAAACCAGACACAGCGGTGAACAACCCTTGACCTGTACAAAAACAAGTTGTACATAATCATACTAAAGCAATATTAGCACCTTCAAATATTAATACATAACATTTACAATACTTCTAATAAAAGAAAAATATTGTATTCAGTATACATTACTTAACTGCATAACTAATTAAAAAAAGACCTTTAATGTACACCTTTACTGTTGCTTTATTCACAAGAGTTTTGTTTTCATTTTGTCCTCTTAATTGATTTAGTTCTGTGATTCTTAACCTTTTTCTGACCCCTTTAAGAATCTGATGAAAGCTATGGACTTCCTTCCCCAGGAATATTCACATAACCACAACTTTGCATGCAATAGATATAATGTACTTTATTTATCAAGATTTGATTATCTCATATATGACATACATAAAGTATTATTGAACTATACTTTTAAAGTAAAAAATCAAAAAAAAAAAACTATTTTTTTTTTTAATGCTAAAAGTAATGGCTACTAATTACAATTATGAAATACAATCCTCTTGTGCAAATTAAAACCGATCTACTACTACATTTTCTACTACTACTACTACTCTAAATCAACAGTACTGGGCTTTATACTGAATGTAAACGTTAATTTTTATCCGACTCTCACAGACACCCTGAAACTCATCAATGGACCCCCTAAGGGTCCATGGACCTTAGGTTAAGAACCCCTGATTTAGTGGATTTTTCAGAAAAAGGTAACTAATCTAAACTAGACACATAATATTCCTAAGTATTCCTACAAAAAAAATGTTGAATGTCAAACTTTTCTGTTAGCAAAATTAGCTGTTAACAGATATATAAAAGAAAATCATAAACAAGTATATACAAAAGACAAAAAGAACACCTTACATGAGTAAGCCATTCACTAATTTAGCGGCTTATTAATACATCTAAAAAAAATATTCCTAGGAAAAATTTAGATTTGATCTGAAGAAGTGTGGAGATCTTCACTTGCCTGAAATAGTTTGGGAGCAATTCTGTAATTTACAATTCAAGCAGTTCCAGAGATTAACACTTGAGACTACTTATTTGAAAAATGTGTAAGAAAATGTCAATTAAACAATGATTTTAATTTGTACTTTTTGTCTTTTTTTAAAGAACTAAATGGAACAGTAAAATGCCCTCCTGAGCTTCAACCCCAGAAGGTTCAAAATTGTTGGACAGCCAATGGGGTCAGGCCTGTTGGGGATCAGAACTGGTGTGGTGCTGAGGGTTCCAGCTTGACATGCCCCATCTGGATAGGTGCATGGAATGTCTAGTCTCTCCAGCCTGATCATCATCTTCTTTCATGTCGGAGGTGCCGTAAACTCCACATTTCAGTGGACCTTCCGATGGTATCCGATGTCGCTTGTTTCCAACGAGTGTATTATGAGATTCAGATTTAGGCCGGAGTTATACTTCACGTGCCAGCGACGCATGCTGCAGTGGGCGCTCCTGCTATGCAAGCGTTGTAGTGTTCATACTTCGTGCGTGCTACGTAAATCTGGAGGAATCCACCAGGTGGCAGTGCGAGATATTATCACAGTGAGAACATGTTCGGCTTCTCTGTGTTGTGAATTGCCTAGAACACCTATTAAATTCTGATGACACCTTACCGCAATATCTCTGAAAAGGATGTTTATTGATTAAATCCATCAATCCAGGGATGTGTCCATTCCAGCAAGCATTGGGCACGAGTGAGAAACAGTCCTTGGCGAGGCCTCAGCTCATCTCAAGGTGAATACAAGCACACATATAAACTAGCGTCATTTTAGCAGCAACAGATCCCCAAATCTGCATATCTTTGGAAGGAAACCGGAATAGTGTGGAAAAGTGAGGAATACAAGCAGGAAATACCAGCAACATAACTCCCTGCGAGACAGCAGTGCTATTGCTCCACCACCGTGACACCCCATGTGTGTAATTAACAGTATTCATTATTTAAACGAAATTATATGGAAAATGTAACATACACACTTTAATGCATTTCATCATGAAAGTGATATCTATACTAATAAAAGGTAAAGCCCTCCCTCCCTCACTCACTCACTCACTCACTCACTCACTCACTGACTGACTCATCACTAATTCTCCAACTTCCCGTGTGGGTGGAAGGCTGAAATTTGGCAGGTTCATTCCTTACAGCTTCCTTACAAAAGTTATGACTACGTAATGGTCATAACTGGAAGCTGTTTTCTCCATTACTGTAATGGAGATGAGCTTGAAGCCGTGGGGAGTTTCGTGACATCATCAAGCCTCCCACGTAATCCGCAGTACATAGAAAACCAGGAAGACCTCAAAAAAGCACTGAAGAAAACATGCATTATATAACTGAGAAGGCAGCGAAACAATAAGAAGCGAGCGAGTGACATATACAACCATATTCATGAGTTCTGCTACGATGTAAACCTACACTTTAAGTTCATAGACAGGCTGCTGCTGGCGTTTGTAATTTAGTGCCTGCCCATATAAGGCCGTCCGTCAGTAGAGCAATTCAATAGCAAACTCTCACTAAATATTCACGGGTTAAGGACTGTGCTTATGCAGAGGAAGATGAGATGGTCAGGGTGGTGTTTGACACAAACTCAGCGAAACTGAGAGAAAGTTTTAAGTGCCAGGACTAAGGTAACATTAAATACAGCCATGGACATAGTACGAGATGGCACCAGCACAGCTGGGAAACTTTGATGCATGTACACGAGCGGCTCACGTGAACTGGGCGCGAGTGCACAGATAAAAAGCAACAGTTCCAAAAGCGCTGAACAAAAACAGAATTACACAATTGAAAAGTAGAAAAATATGAGGCGTTTGATACATACAAGCATATTCATAAATCCAGCTACTGCGGAAACAGAGCACACGGTGGAAAAAGTCAATGTCCGCTAAAGGAAGACAGTGTAAAAAAACCCGTGCATGCAGTGTGTCAGGTCTCAGATAAAGAAGAAGACGAGCTGTTTATTGATGCAGTAAGAAACAAATCGATGAATGAAACCTGTCATCTTTACAACGACTGACAAACACGGAATGTAACTTGAACACAACACATCCTACAAATACGAACCTGATTGAAAGAAATAATGATAATCAAATCCTTGATGACAGCAACACTCAGTAACACTCACAAAACAAATACTGTATATTGACAGTCATGTTACGCTATTTTTAAAATGTTCCCTTTTCTTTTCTAGCTTTTTAACACACTACTTCTCCAGATAAGCGGGTATATATATATGTGTATATATATATATATATATATATATATATATATATATATATATATATATATATATATGTATATATATATATATATATATATATATGTGTATATATATATATATATATATATATATATATATATATATATATATATATATATATATATATATATATATATATATATATATATCGATCTACATACTTTCGAATAATGGATACTTTATTTGCCATCAATGATTGTTTTGGTAAAGCCATACTCAGTATATTCATTAGATGAACGGTAAAAAAGTAAGAGGGAAGGATGACTTATTGAGGCATGCAGGCTGTAGTCTTGCGTCAACTCTATCTGAATTGCAATCACATTTGAAAAATATATCTTTTCAAGTTCTATTTAGTCCATATGTGTCAAACTCAAGGGCGCGGGCCACATCCGGTGGCGTGTAATTATATCCGCCCGCAAGATCATTTTATATACTGTATTATTGTTATTAAAGCCGGGTATATGAAGCACTGGTAACACAATAAACTACAGATCCCATAATGCAGCGCTTCAGCTGCCTTGCGGCACTTACCGCGTTAATCAAGTCCTACCTTATGATGCTGCAAGTTATTGCGGCTAGCTCACCACGATGCTGAAGAGAAAGTTGATTCGAAAATAGAGCCTTTAAAACCGATGGGAGGCTGAGTATATGTTTACTGAACCGGTGTCTCATTTGTGGAGCTAATGTGGCTGTAATTACAGAATTTAATCTAAGAGCGGCACTATGAGACAAAACATCAGGGTAACCTGAATGCAATGCAGAAGATACAGAAAGCAGCATAATTAAATAAGAATCTGACACTTCAGCGGACGTTTTAACCCGTGCACAATCACAAAGTGATTTCAAGTGAAGCTGCTTTTATGGGAGACACAAATGCACCAGTGCAATTTGCCCCACTTTCCCTGTTGCCAAGTAATGTTAAACCAAATCGTCCTACGGTGTTCCCAAATACGCACTTTGCTGATAAACTGGCGCACTGAGTTTGCACGGGGCTTTGGTGACTTCGAAGAACAAAAAAAGTCCGTCTACATGCGGCTCGAACCTTGTGCATGTTTGGTAGAACATATCTGTGTGAGAAGCTCTTCTCAGTGATAAAGACTAACAAAACAGCACACAGGAGTCGCCTCACTGATGAGCACCTGCAATCCATCCTGAGAATCTCCACAACACAGAACCTCACACCAAACATAAAACGAACTTGTTGCCAAAAAAAGATGCCAGGCGTCCAGCTCTAAAATGAGATATGAGCAAAGACAACTGAATGATTTGATTTGTTATTGCTGAAAGGAACACATTTTATTTATATTTCCAGGTTCTGTTATGCAGCATGTTCATATTTGAATTTGTATAATTTTGACAGGATATATTTTTATGGAGAGCAAAATCTTTTGGGATATTTAAAATCTAAGTTTATTTTTATATAAAATTACATAAGAGTAAAGAAATGTGAATGTTTGTTCTTTTTAACGTTTACTTTATTTCTAACTTGTATAATTTAGACAGGATATATTTTTATGGAGAGCAAAATATTAAGTTGTTTAAGGTTTGAGTTGATTTATTCACGAATAATATTCCTGTCTGTTTTACCACATTCCTACCAAAGATATTTCTATGACTAACTAAAAATTCCTTCTATTTAAAATTTAAATAGAACTTGAACAAATCGATAGTTCATAATATCCACGCAGACTTGCACGTAAGAGCGGGAGTCATCCGTTTTAACAAGCAGCGTACTGCACTGATACGAAATAGCTGTGTGTGTATATATGTAGATATGTATGTATATGTATATATATATGTTTATATATGTGTGTGTGTATGTATGTATATATATATATATATATATGTATTTGTGTGTATATATGTGTGGGTATGTATGTATGTGTGTATGTATTTATGTGTGTGTGTATATGTATGTGTATATATGTAGATATATATATATGTATGTATATATGTCTATATCAGAGGTCACTAATAGGACCTCGGTCCGCATCCGGACATAAAGTTGTCTCATATGGACCTTGACTTACAGCCAAAACAAAAGGTTATCATTTAAACATGATGGGGCTTCTATTTTACAAGCGCGAGCTTTTGTAATCTTTACTGTAATGGTGAGGAAATACACAGTATACTGGCGCTAAGCCATTTCACGTGATACCTCTCATCCAATCAAGTCTGCAGATTCTAGTGGTGAAGCGTTGTTTTCTACGATCCATGTACGCAAACAGAGGAGGGATTTTTCAGAGTACTGGTGAAAGAAGAAAGATAGTGAAGCGTGTGTTAGAGGCAAGGTCAGGAACCCGAAGCGTTGAAAGAAATGTAGCGATAAAAATAAAGACTACTGAGAGATACTGTGAGACTGTGCTGGATAAAGAAGAGGCAGTGACACGGTGAAAGGGACAGAAATATCATGGAGCAAATGGCTCTCTAAAAGGAGGAAAGTGGACAGCGAAAATAGGGTATTTAATCCAGAATGGACAAACTCATTTCTGTTCATACTTCCCACTGGAAACACTAAACCTGTGTGTCTCATATGTTCAGAAACCGTGGCACTTGTAAAAGTGCCAATGTGAAACGACATTATGAGGCGAAGCATAAAGATTTTGAGCGAACATACCCACTCAAATCTGAAGTGAGATCACAAAAATCATTAGTCTCAGAGGCCAATATGACCAGTCCACCAGGATCCTGAGCCACACATTCACTGCCCAACAAGCGTGCTCAGGAGTGCTCCCTCAGAGTTGCTTGGATTTTGGGACAACACAGAAAGCCATTTACAGATGGAGGGGTTGTCAAAGAATGCATGAGTGCAGTAGCTGAAACATTACTTGAGGGAAAACAAAAGCATCTCCATTCCTTTTGTATTCTTCTGAAGTTTAGCACTTTATTTAAGCATGCACAGTTTTCATAATTTATTTTTGTCTTATTTTGAAGTGCAGCCCTACTTTTGTTTATTAAATTAAAGAAGAAATTATACACTGACAGAACAAAAAAGTACATATTTGCAGTCATACATAAATGTTCAGTTCTGTGTT
>NW_024378384.1:0-6887 GCF_016835505.1 Polypterus senegalus
CTTTTAGGGAGGGAATATTTTTAAAAGCTAAAAAGGGGCATTTAAAAATACTCCGGGACTGTCAATATACAGTTTTTTTTTGTGGTGTTTTTTCTTATCAAGGTTTTTTATTTATTTCTTTCAATCAGGTTCGTTTTGTAGGATGTGTTGTTTAAAAAGTTACATTCGTGTTTGTCAATTTTTGGAAAACAGGTTTCTTTCCCTTGTTTCTTCTGCATCAATAAACATTTTTCTTCTTCTTCATCTGAGACCTGACACACTGCATCGGGTTTTTCACTGTCTTCCTTTAGCGGGACATTGACTTTTCCCGTGTGCTTTGTTTCGCAGTAGTTGGATTTATGAATATGCTTATATGTATCAGGCGTTTCATATTTTTGCTGCCTTTTCAATTGTGTGGTGGTTTGTTCCAGCCTCTTTGGAACTTGCTTTTATCTTACTCGTCAGTTCCGTGGCCTTCGGTGAAACATTAAAGGGTTTCCCCAAGCTGTGCTGGTGCCATCTGTGCTATGTCCATGCTGATTTAATGTTACCCTTAGTCCTGGCACTTAAAACTTTCTCGCAGTTTGCTGGTTTGTGTCAACACCACCTGACCATCTCATCTTCCTCTCCACAACCAAGTCCTTACCCGTGAATTTTGGTGGAGTTTGCTATTGGCTGGCCATTGGGGCGGCCTTATAGACGGCACTAAATTACAAGCCAGCGCTAACCTTCTATGAACTTAATTTAAAGTGTAGGTTTACTGTACTTTGTTTCAGTAGCAGAACTCATGAATATGGTTGTACAGTATATGTCCTCCTTCCTTCTTATTTTTTGCTGCCTCCTAAATTATAAAATGCATGTTTTCTTCAAGCGCTTTTGGAGGTCTTCCTGGTTTCTATTTTACTGCGTGGGAGCGTATGATGTCCCCACGAAACTCCGCCCCACGGCGTTCAAGCTCATCTCCATTCAGTAAATGGAAAAACAGCTTCCAGTTATGACCATTACTCGTGGGGTTTGATAAAATCTGCTTAACTTTTGTAAGGAAGCTGAAAAGGAATGAACCTGCCAAATTTCAGCCTTCCACCCCGCGGAGTTGGAGGTGGTGATGGTGGTGAGTGGGTGGGTGAGTGAGTGAGTGAGGCTTTCCCTTTTTTATTAGTATGATAAATATATTATTATATCTATAAAAAAAAAAGCCATCCTCACTCCTCTCCTCCTTCACGTTTCATCACTAATTCCCCAACTTCCCATTCAATCATTCCTATCACAATTACAAAAGTTGGGCGGTTTCATTTGAAATTCTCTATAATGGTCAAACTAAAATTTTTTCTCATTTACTGTAATGGAGTTGAGCTTGAAAGTCATGGGGGTGGAGTTTGGTGTGACATCATCTTGCCTCCGTAATCGCATTACGTGAAAACTAGGAAAAGCTACAAAAGGCGCTGAAGAAACATGCATTATATAATTAAGAGGCTGAAACAATTAAAAAGACGGTACATTAAACATATTCAGCGGCTCATGTAACTGACACAGTGCGCAGACAAAAGCAACAGTTCAAAGGTGCTGAACAAAACTGAATTACACTGCTATGCTCAAATAGATAAACCATATGCCGTGGCCAATAGTAGAGCTTCACCTCTGGCGCCCCGGGTTTAGGTTCGATTCCCGGGGGGATAACTAGTATGTCGTGACTCCCAGATACATTTTAGCCTGCATCCCTTGGTTTGGGCATATGAAAAATATCGGTTAAAGGGAGAGAAGACAGATCACCAATTGAAGTTTTATGAATAATGGATACTTTATTAGGGTCAATGATTGTTTTGGTAAACCATACTCAGTGTATTCATTAGATGACGGTTAAAAAGTAAGGGGAGGAGGATGACATGAGCCAGGCAAAACCACAATACTTGGGTTTGATGTACTGTAGTCGGCGTCAACTCAATTTGAATTACCGATCACATTTTGAAAAATTTTATCTTTTCAAGTTCTATTTAGTCCATATGTGTCAAACTCAAGGCCATGAGCCATCCGCCCGGTGTGTAATTATATCGGCCACGAGATCATTTTTTATACTGTATTATTGTTGTTGGCCGGGGATTGGGCGGTAACACAATAAACTACAGATCCATATGCAGCGCTTCAGCTGCCTTGCCGGGTACTCGCGTTAATCAAGTCAGCTTATGATGCTGCAGAGTTATTGGGAAACTAACCCATGATCCCGAAAAAAGGTGATTCTGAACATAGAGCCTTTAAAAACCGATGGGAGGCTAGTTATGTTTTACTGACTTGGCGGTAAACCCGTGCTCATTTTGGAGCTAAGTAAGCTGTAATTCAAATTTAATCTAAGGCGGCACTATGAGAAAAACATCAAATAACCAGAAGACCTGAATGCAATGCACAAGATACAGAAAGCAGAAGAGTTAAAAAAAGATCGACCTTCAGCGACATTTTTACCGTGCACAATCACAAAGTGATTTCAAGTGAACTACTTTTATGGGAGACACAAATGCACCAGTGCAACTTCCCACTTTCCCTGTTGCCAAGTAATGTTGAACCAATCGGCTGTGATTTTTCCCCCTCGCACTTTGCTGATAAACTGGGCGCACTGCGCACTGAGTTCGCCGGCGCTTTGGTGACTTTAAAAGAACAAAAGAATTTGAGTTGTTTCACAACCCATTTGCTGTCGATGGGGAAACTGCACCTGTGCAGATTCAGAGGGAAAGGTGATTGAGCTGCAGTGTAATGGCACACTGAAGGCAAACCCGCGATACAGCGGGCCGCACAGTTTATTCCTCCATTCCATGAAATGCTCCAGCTCCCGTCTACATGCGGCTCGAACCTTGTGCATGTTTGGTAGCACATATCGAGTGAAAGCTCTTCAGTCATGAGACAACAAAACAGCACCAGAGTCGCCTCACTGATAACACCTGCAGTCCACCCTTGAGAATCTCACAACCAGAACCTCACCCAAACAAAAAGCAACCTGTTGCCAAAAAAGATCCGGCGTCCAGCTCTAAAATGACATATGAGAAAAGACAACTGAATGATTTGATTTATTATTGCTGAAAGGAACACTTTTTATTTATATTTCCAGGTTTTGTTATGAAAGCATGTTCATATTTGAATTTTAAAAATTTTGACAGGATATATTTTTATGGAGACAAAATCTTTTGGGATATTTAAAATTTAAGTTTTTTTTTTATATAAAATTACATAGAGTAAAGAAATTTGAATTTTGTTCTTTTAATGTTTACTTTATTTCTAACTTGTATAATTTAGACAGGATATATTTTAGGGAGACAAATATTATAACTTATAAGGTTTAGTTGATTTTTTCCCAGAATAATATTCTTTTGACTAAAAAAAAATTCCTTCTATTTATAATTTAAATAGAACTTAAACATATCGATAGTTGTGTGTGTGTGTGTGTGTGTGTGTGTGTATGTATATATGTAGATATGTATGTATATATACTGTATGTTTATATATATATGTGTGTGTATCTATATATATATTATTTGTGTGTATATAAATTTATGTGTTTATGTATATATCGTTGTATATGAATATATATATATTTTATATATATATGGATATTTTATATATATTATTATATATGTGGGGTTGTGTATATATATGTGTATATGTGTATATTATATATTATAGATATGTATATATATATGTTTATATGTGTGTGTGTGTATATATATATATATATATATATATATATGTATATATATATATATATATATATTATATACATACACTCATCACTCATAACATAAAAACAATTCATTGACAATCAATATTACGTTATTTTCAAAATGTTTCCTTTTCTTTTCATTACTTTTTAACACACTACTTCCCCATCGAAACGAATTCTGCTAATATATATATATAAAACCAAAAATTGTGTTGTCTCCCATCAAAACACTAGCTTTCCCTTTTTTATACAATATTCAAGTTGCACACACCCTATAAGATATAATTATGTTGATGCAGATCCCATCATTCACATATCTTTCAAAGCAAGCTTTCATACAGTATTTAATTTGGTGACACGGATGTGTTTAAGTTGACATATTGAGCCAAAGCAGGGGGGAAATAAACTGATGATTAAATTTAAAAACTGCATATTACCTCAAATAGGTCTTTTAACATTGTTAAAGACAAACATTAAAACCAGATTGATAACATAATATAATATATATGCATCATGAAACCCACTTTCCGAGAATGCATATTATATTGGCATAATCTCTTTTTGAAGCAATGGGTACAAGGCGAAATCAACCATACACAGAATATATAATATAATATAATATAATATAATATAATATAATATAATATAATATAATATAAATATAATAAAATATTAAATAAAAAAAAAAAAGCCCTCACTGACTCATTTTCACTCACTGACTCACTCACTGACTCATCACTAATTCTCCAACCCTGTTTGGTAGAGGCTGAAATTTGGCAGGCTCATTCCTTACACTGCTTACAAAAGTTGGGCAGGTTTCTTTTCGAACTTTTACGTAATGGTCATAACTGGAACCCATTTTTCTCCATATCTGCAATGGGCGTCCCGCTCGATTTGGACGTGGGGGCGGAGCTGCGTGGCATCATCCCGCTCCCACGTATCCGTGAACTGGCGTGACCTGAGTCGTAGAACAGAAGGAAGAGCTCCCAAAAGGCGGAAAAACAAAAACAAAAAAAAATAACGGCACTGAGACTTTTAAAATGTATTGTGTCATTCGATCGAATATGTAGGGTTGAATATAAAAAGCACCCAAAAAGCATTTGTATGTGGGATTTTGCTTCCCATATCGAAGCATCCATCCCTAGGATCGGCATAGAGGCTTTTTTGTCACCTGTAGATGGTTCGAATGTAATGACACGATACATTTTAAAAATTCTACCATCTTTTTGTGTCTTTTTAATTTTTTTTTTTGCAACTTAAACAACCCTATATGGCGTTATATTTGAACCACTGAGAAAAAATAAAGGACACGGTGGCGATGTATTTTGTGATTAAAGTGAAATTTGACTTTTAATCTGGTTTTCACTTTTAAACCCCGTAGTTTCTTTTCATTAAAGCAGACCGTTGTAAGCGTCATCCCAGTTTTAATGCTACAAGCTTCTTGGACCTGACAGCTCGCGGCAACAATAATCCCACACAGAACAAATTAAATGTATGATTTCCAACTCTCTGCACATTTGAATCTTTAGATTCAACTTGATATCACTTCATGATGAAATGCATTAAAGTGTGTATGTTACATTTACATATAATTTCATTTTTAAATAATGAATACTGTTAATAATTACACACATGGTGGTGACACGGTGGCGAACAATACCTGCTGTCTCGCAGGGATTCGTTGCTGGTATTTCCTGCTTGTATTCCACACTGTGCTCGGTTTCCTTCCAAAGATAAGCAGATTTGGGGATTTGGTGCCGCTAAAATAGCTAGTGTATGTGTGCTTGTATTCACCCTTGCGATGGCGGAGACCTCTCCAGGATTGTTTTCTCAGTGCCCAATGCTTGTTGGAATGGACACTCCCTGGATTGATGGATTTAATCAATAAACATCCTTTTCACAATATTGCGGTAAAGGGGTTATCGGGAATTTATGGGTGTTCTAGGCTTCACAACACAGAGAAGAAACATGTTTCTCACCGAGTAATATCTACCTGCCACCTGGTGGACTCCTCCCGATTTCGTAAATCGGGCAAGTATAAACCTTCAACGCGTAACAGGGCGTCACTGCAAGCATCGTCGGGTCGCGTGAAGTCTCTAAATAGCCTAAGCCGTCTTCCGAAACACGTCAGACTGCCACCAAATACTCAAAAAAAATCCACAAGTTAATACACCGCTGTCTCTAGGTTTCTCACACTGAATCCTCCAGGCACTACACAAAGGTCACATTGACAATTATTCGTTATTTTAAAATCTTTCCTTTTTTTTACACAGCACAATGAGAAGCTTGCGCAGTGCTCCATAGCGTGTTAAAATAATGCATTTAATCACACTTTTTCATTTTCAAGCAAAGGGACTTTTAGCAACTTTATTTCCTGGTACACGATTACATTGATCAGCGCATCCGATTCATTTTTCCCTCTTACCACCTTAGTTTGAGGAAAAGTATGAAAAATATGGGTTAACACAGAAAAACAGATCACCAATTCAGGCTTTATGAATTCGATTGCCATCAATAATTGTTTTGTAAAACCATCCTCCTTCCCTTTATAATTTTCGCCACTAGCCTGATTAAATGAACGGTAAAAAATAAAAAGCAAAGCGAGGTGACTTATTTAGGCAGGCATATATTGACAGCAACACTCATGACAATTCAATCATTTCGTTATTTTAAAATGTTTCCTTTTCTTTCTTCTTCTTTAACACACTACTTCTCCGCTGCGATAGCGGGTATTTGATATATATATATAATATATATTGAATGACCTCAAAACACTGAGACTTTTGATATCATGAGGGGTGTCTGCAAAACTGGGGTCTCCTCAGCAAAGAGTGAGCAGCCAGGGGCTGCATAGCTGTGCCGGCCTTTGAGGCGCTGACTGCGTTTCTGCCTTAAAGTCAAAGTGAGCACTTTTAATTTTTTCTCCTCCCCTGCCTTAAACCCAACAAGTGCAAACACGGGACCCCTTTTCTACACCACGGCAAAATAATATTAAGCGATTCCCCTTTCTTTTGCATCGATTTGGGTCCTCAACTTGGATTGAACCTGGAGGCTGACAGGCCATCAACCGTTAATGCGTTCAAGTCTACACAAGATCCACGCCTTTTCCCAAAGGGTAACTCAGGAAAAATCTCTTTATATAAAAGAAAAAGGACTTTCCTTTCTTTACACCTTTTCGACCCAACCACTTTTCTTACACTAAAAA